>NC_048577.1:35110538-35308038 GCF_013265735.2 Oncorhynchus mykiss
TCCATAATACGGACATTTAGACTGGAGAACAGGTATGTCTTCTACTTTCTACACTAGACTGTACCTACAGTGGGGCAAAAAAGTATTTAGTCAGCCACCAATCGTGCAAGTTCTTCCACTTAAAAAGATGAGAGAGGCCTGTCATTTTCTTCATAGGTACACTTCAACTATGACAGACAAAATGAGAAAAAAAATCCAGAAAATCACATTGTAGGATTTTTAATTAATTTGCTCACCGTTCTTGTGATCATTTGAGGGTGAGATCTTGCGTGGAGCCCCAGATCGAGGGAGATTATCAGTGGTCTTGTATGTCTTCCATTTCCTAATAATTGCTCCCACAGTTGATTTCTTCAAACCAAGCTGCTTACCTATTGCAGATTCAGCCTTCCCAGCCTGGTGCAGGTCTACAATTTTGTTTCTGGTGTCCTTTGACAGCTCTTTGGTCTTGGCCATAGTGGAGTTTGGAGTGGGACTGTTTGAGGTTGTCAGAAATGTTGCTTGTTTGTAGGAGACCAAATGCTTATTTTCCACCATAATTTGCAAATAAATTCATTAAAAATCCTACAATGTGATTTTCTGGATGTTTTTTTTTTCTCATTTTGTCTGTCATAGTTGATGTGTACCTATGATGAAATTACAGGCCTCTCTCATCTTTTTAAGTGGGAGAACTTGCACAATTGGTGGCTGACTAAATACTTTTTTGCCCCACTGTATGTAATTGTTGCACATCATTCTGCATCACAGTACAATACAATGTAGTCCTACAATATTCGGTCTACGCTCCTCAGTGAACAAAACAATAGGTATAGTGCTATGAAGTACATGTAATACAGTTTTGATGTTACTGTGTACAGTATGACAGCCTGTAGCTTGTAGTTTTGACTGAATGTGTCTGACCCAATCCACCCCCCACCCCCGTAGACATTGTAGTTCTGTGTTTTGAGTTACACCATATTCACAGCACAATGTGTTTGCATTTTCTGTCTTGGACATTGATGCAGCTGCACAACCTCATGAGTTCATTTCCATTGAGGAAGCTGGATTCAATCTAGCTAAAAACCAGGCGTTGGGGCCGAAATGTTACAGGACAAAGAGCCGTTGTGAATGTCTCTGGGCCGCGCAGGGGGAATGTTACAGAGCCGTAGTGAATGTCTCTGGGCAGCGCAGGGGGAATGTTACAGAGCCGTAGTGAATGTCCCTGGGCAGCGCAGGGGGAATGTTACAGAGCCGTTGTGAATGTCCCTGGGCAGCGCAGGGGGAATGTTACAGGGCCGTAGTGAATGTCCCTGGGCAGCGCAGGGGAATGTTACAGAGCCGTAGTGAATGTCCCTGGGCAGCGCAGGGGGAATGTTACAGAGCCGTTGTGAATGTCTCTGGGCCGCGCAGGGGGAATGTTACAGAGCCGTTGTGAATGTCCCTGGGCAGCGCAGGGGGAATGTTACAGAGCCGTTGTGAATGTCTCTGGGCCGCGCAGGGGGAATGTTACAGAGCCGTTGTGAATGTCCCTGGGCAGCGCAGGGGGAATGTTACAGAGCCGTTGTGAATGTCCCTGGGCAGCGCAGGGGGAATGTTACAGAGCCGTTGTGAATGTCTCTGGGCCGCGCAGGGGGAATGTTACAGAGCCGTAGTGAATGTCCCTGGGCAGCGCAGGGGAATGTTACAGAGCCGTAGTGAATGTCCCTGGGCAGCGCAGGGGGAATGTTACAGAGCCGTTGTGAATGTCTCTGGGCCGCGCAGGGGGAGTGTTACAGAGCCGTTGTGAATGTCCCTGGGCAGCGCAGGGGGAATGTTACAGAGCCGTTGTGAATGTCTCTGGGCCGCGCAGGGGGAATGTTACAGAGCCGTTGTGAATGTCCCTGGGCAGCGCAGGGGGAATGTTACAAAGCCGTTGTGAATGTCTCTGGGCCGCGCAGGGGGAATGTTACAGAGCCGTAGTGAATGTCCCTGGGCAGCGCAGGGGGAATGTTACAGAGCCGTTGTGAATGTCCCTGGGCAGCGCAGGGGGAATGTTACAGAGCCGTTGTGAATGTCTCTGGGCCGCGCAGGGGGAATGTTACAGAGCCGTAGTGAATGTCCCTGGGCAGCGCAGGGGGAATGTTACAGAGCCGTTGTGAATGTCCCTGGGCCGCGCAGGGGGAAATATCACCTTGTGCACCGCCATTAGTCTGCAAGGAGTACTCCATCACCATGCCACCCTCGGTCCCTACAATACTGCAACACATAATCATATTTCTGGAGGCACTACATAATACAGTTGTACAGGATGGACCAGAGCAGCCCAGGTTTGTTGTCATCTGGGATACTGTTAGTTTCCACCGGGCTGCTCTGGTCAGGGACTGGTTCACCAACCACAATAACTTCACAGTTGTACAGGACGGACCAGAGCAGCCCAGGTTTGTTGTCATCTGGGATACTGTTAGTTTCCACCGGGCTGCTCTGGTCAGGGACTGGCTCACCAACCACAATAACTTCAGTTGTATACTTGTCCCCTTTACTCCCCATTTCTCAATCCGATTGAGGAATTTCTTTCGGCTTGGCGTTGGAAAGTGTATGACCGCCAACCACATGACCGCCTGCCTCTTCTGCAAGTAATGGAAGAGGCATGCGGAGACATTGAGGTGGGGTCAGTCCAGGGTCGGATACAAGGCAATATTTTCCTCGTTGCCTAGCCAGGGATGACATTGCTTCATGTGGAAGAGGTGATGTGGTCAGTCCCTAACTGAAGGCGGGATCCATAAACCATCCACCCCATCCCTTACAGTCCCTTGCAATACTTTTTGTTTACCATTGCACTGTAATTTTACTGTAATTATTTTTGTTTCTGTGAGTTTACAGTAACATCTTATATTGATTACTATACTGTAATTCTACTTTTCTTTTGTGTTGTTGTTGTTTTAGAAACCTGCGATGGCAAAAGCTGTATATACTGTAGCTCCAGAGTTCCTCTGTGGAGATGGGAGAACCTTCCAAAAGGACAACCATCTCTGCAGCACTCCACCAATCAGAAATGTATGGTAGAGTGGCCAGACGTAAGCTACTCCTCAGTAAAAGGCACATGACAGCCCACTTGGAGTTTGCCAAAAGGCACCAAAAGCACTCACACCATGAGAAACAAGATTCTCTGATCTGATGAAACCAAGATTGAACTCTTTGACCTGAATGCCAAGCATCACAGCTGGAGGAAACCTGGCACCATCCCTATGGTGAAGCATGGTGGCGGCAGCATCATGCTGTGAGGATGTTTTTCAGCGGCAGGGACTGGGAGACTTGTCAGGATCGAGAGAAAGATGAACAGTACAGAGAGAGATGAAAACCTGCTCCAGAGCGCTCAGGACCTCAGACTGGGGCAAAGGTTCACCTTCCAACAGGACAACAACCCTAAGCAGGGGCGCCGCCAGGGATTTTGGGCCCCATGAAAAGATATCACATTGGGCTCCACCACCACAGGCCACACCAACCCTGCGCAATTGCTGTAACCACACACCTCCAGAACCCAATCGACCCAATCAAAGCTTTAAATAACTCTACCTTTGCAGGCTCGCAACTCTCTTGTAGTCCAATGTTTACTGTACAATATTTACTGACAGTGAGCTGTGAAAATATAACACTGTGCAGACATGCATGCAACATTCTGCATACAGTGGAATTCACTATTTGATGCAAGACTGACACCCCTTATAAGAAATGTGCTGAAGGTCATCTTTTCGAGTCTAAATGTAATTTTAATGGTCAAATTCTTGAATGGAAAATTCTCTTAACATTAATGAACAACTTAAAATAAATATCACTTAAATATACATTAACCTCTTCAATTAAAATAAATGAACATGATCCTCTATTGAATGATATAACAAACAAAATAATCAAATCAGCAGCAGATTTTTGAACTAAGTATACATACCAACTAGAAAATAAGCAGCTGTAAAAGTGGTAATGAAAAGGCCTGATGGTGGCGCTAGAGGAAAGGTCATGAGGTCACCAAATCAATAGGTTTCTTCCACTTGGAGTGATGATTGTGCACAACAAATTCTATGGAAATCCAGCCATTACTTTGAGATATATCTTGTTCTCAGTCTGTTCTCAGTCTGTTCTCAGTCTGTTCTCAGTCTTGTTCTCGGCCCGTGGGCATCATGTGTGTAGTGATCCAATATCCATAGCCATGCCATTTAACAGTTATCAGTGTACCTTGCTCAGCCTTCCTCAACAAGAGCCCAGTGCCGAGCCTTCTTGCTAGCAAAGTCACTGATCAGATTGTTTTTCAACATCCTCACTTTGTCTGTCTCTTTCTGTGCACCTTCTCTCATTTGCTCCATCCTCATCATCTGCATTGGTACTGCCGGCGCTGTCTTTCACCTCTTCCTCCACTTCCACACACTTCCCTGACAAAACTGTATCACTTGAAGAGGTTCCTGGCTCTGTGGAGTGTACATGACGCATATGATAATATGTTCTATAATATAATGTCATTTGTAATAACATTATAACCACATTTTCAGTTACTACCATTTTGGTGACTTAAATGATCTGCCTGCACCACGGAAAAAATTAAACAGTACTGAATCCTGCAGAATATTGACCCAAATTACCTGCAGTTGCGTATTACCACCACTAGATGTCAGTAAATGACCAAAATAATTACAGTGTTTTAATTCTTATCATAAAGGATTTAATCATTCCCACGGATCCCCTGCAATTTTGTCAACTGCCATGTCATTCAACACAATGCTGCTCACCTCCTTCTTCATTTGGGAGTAGGGCTGGTTCAGGGGTATGGGGAGGGGGAGACAGGGGTTGCTGAGCCTGAAGCTGCATCTGTTGGGCCTGGCACCAGGCAGGGGCAGGGACAACTGATTTAGCATAAAAAGCTTGCTAAAGGTTTGCCTGCATTGATTAAATGTCGGCTGAAAGAGGAGTGAAATGGGAACACAGAATTTTCTGTGAATATATTATGTAACTAATGTCATGGGAGCAAATGTAGCCTATTTCACTATGGACTAAGCTAACAGGTTAATTTCGACCACTCACGAACTACACCCACCTTCCTTTGTGCAGAATAGAGTGAAATACTGTCTCCTTTTCTCTTCTCTCTCCTGTCTTTCTTGTCTTTCTTTTTTAAACACACAGCCAAGACAACGCAGGAGTGGCTTCGGGACATGTATCTGAATGTCCTTGAGTGGCCCAGCCAGAGCCCGGACTTGAACCTGATCCAACATCTCTGGAGAGACCTGGAAATCGCTGTGCAGCGATGCTCCCCATCCAACCTGACAGCGCTTGAGAGGATCTGCAGAGAAGAATGGGAGAAACTCCCCAAATACAGGTGTGCCAAGCTTGTAGCGTCATACCCAAGAAGACGTGAGGCTGTGATTGCTGCCAAAGGTGCTTCAACAAAGTACTGAATAATTCTGAATACTTAAATAAATGTAATATATCCGTTTAATTATTTGATACATTTTCAAAAATGTCTAAAAACCTGTTTTTGCCTTGATTTTATGTGGTATTGTGTGTAGATTGATGAGGGAGAAAAAAACAAATGTAATACATTTTAGAATAAGGCTCTAACATAACAAAATGTGGGAAAACTCAAGGGGCCTGAATATTTTTCCGAATGCACTGTGTACTGTACAGCCTAACACAATATCCACAGCCAGCAGACTCACTGCAATAAGAACATTACATAATGGATTACAACAATTACATAGAAATGATCAGACATTACATCTATTAACAAACAGCTCCTGATAACAACCTTTGAGAGGAGCCACATCGTGATCTAACCCCTGGATCAGGTCGAGAGGGAGTCGTGACACATCCCAGGCCCCCACACTGGGCATGAGTCACTCCCCTGCCCCCCCCCCCCCCCCTCCAAGGACTGGATGACTTACAGACTCAGACAGATAAACAAACAGCAAATAAAAAGACAGATTGCTCACAGGCTGTGCCACTGCCAAGCGTCAGCTTCTGTCAAGAGTTGTACTTGGTTCAGTACTGATTTAAGAGGAAGCTGGGCATTCCTCTGTTATGGAAGACGCCTGTCCTTTATAGGCACTCAATGAATGGCCCTTTTCTTGTATTACACTTAGTCTAGACAAAATATGATCTCATGAAAATGGATTACTATTGATGTTATTATTGGATTTGATATTATTTGATATATAAAAATAGGAAAGGATTAAAGGAGAAATCACAGTGCCGACTGTGCTGAAATGTCCTGATATTAACTGTCCTCATATTTACTGCTCTCTCTCTCTCTCTCTCTCTCTCTCTCTCTCTCTCTCTCTCTCTCTCTCTCTCTCTCTCTCTCTCTCTCTCTCTCTCTCTCTCTCAAATAAATCACATTGCTGTCATTTAGTTTGACTGGAGGCTTAAGGCACTTTTAGCCTAATGCCATTCGGCGCCAGGTTCTCACTGTTTTCTCTCCCTGCAGCAGCCCGGAGTGTTCGACATGATTGTCTATCTCCTCCCTCCCTGCCACGCCCTGCATTAGCTCCTGGCAGACAGCCTTCTCAAGGCCATAGCTCTCAACTCAGGCCCCTCCATTCTCCACTTCTCTGTCCAGGCTGCTGCAGATAACAGCTAGGAGAATGGTCCGATTACGACCAATAACAGTGGAACACATTCAAGTTTGAAGCTATCAGATAGACAAGTCACTTTGCCAGAGGTACTGCACGTGGACCAGAAAATAGGATGAGCTCATAGCACCGCAAAGTCCGACCATGTTCAGTGGAACTGATACAGTATTTCAACAACAAGCCACAGGTAAAGGCGTAGAATTCATTTCATCCACGCCCGTTTTCTCCTTCACATTACATTGGAGATGCTTAGCTGTTCATTAAAAGTCAACATTGCAGAGCACAAAAAGGGCAACAAGGACCCTTGAGTGAGAAAATAAACAGATGCATAAATGGATGATTGTATGATCGGAGGGACAAAGGACTGAAGAAGTGAAAGGAGGGGTATGATTCTAACAGCGAGGTGGACGGTGCAGCCTTTTGGTAGCTGCCAACCGGGATGCAAGGTTGCTGGGAAATGTTTGATTGTGTTTAAAGCTGCGGTTCTGCAGAAGTAGGACACATTAATTTAAGTCAATTACAGCCTGCCTGCTGCCTGTCTGCACCAAACAGAGAGGAGTGGGAGGAAGGAGGAGAGACGAAGGAGGGAGTAGGGAGAGAGGAGACAGTGGATGGGATCCTAACCTTAAACAGCTATAAAATAGTTGACCAGGTCAGGTGGCACCAGCTCTCTTTGTAGTACCAGTCTATTATCATATGTTATCATTATCTGTCACGCCCTGTTAAACTTGAAGTCATAGCGATGGTAAACAATGAGATCCGCCATCTGCCAGTGTTCCACCTCTTCTACTCCCACACAGCCATGACATAGACTGACAAGGTGAATCCAGGTGAACGCTATGATCCCTTATTGATGTCACCTGTTAAATCCACGTCAAGCAGTGTAGACGAAAGGGAGGAGTTAGGTTAAAGAAAGATTTTGAAGCCTTGAGACAATTGAGACGTGGATTGAATATGTGCGCCATTCAGAAGGTGAATGGGCAAGACAAAATACTTAAGTGCCTTTGAATGAGGTATTGTAGTGGGTGTCAGGCGCACCGGTTTCTGTCTAGAACTGCAACTCTGCTGGGTTTTCCACACACAACAGTTTCCCGTGTGTATCAAGAATGGTCCACCACCCAAAGAACATTCAGCCAACTTGACACAAATGTGGAAAGCATTGGAATCAACATGGGCCAGCGTCCCTGTGGAACGCTTTCGACACCTTGTGGAGTTGGAGCTCTTCTGAGGGCAAAAGAGAGTGCAACTCAATATTAGGAAGGTGTTGCTAGGCAACAGGATAGATAATAAAAAGTAACAGCAGCGTATGTGATGAGTCAAAAGTGTTGGGGCAAAAAGTGTAATGCAGATAGTTTGGGTAGCTGTCGGTTAACGATTTAACTAGCTAGTCTTATGGCTTGGGGGTAGAAGCTGTTCAGGGTTCTGTTGGTTCCAAACCTGTCTACAACTTGCCTATGACTTGGGTGGCTGGAGTCTTTTTAATTATATATTTTTTTACCCCTTTTTCTCCCCAATTTCGTGGTGTCCAATTGTTGTAGTAGCTACTATCTTGTCTCATCGCTACAACTCCCGTACGGGCTCGGGAGAGACGAAGGTTGAATGTCATGCGTCCTCCGATACACAACCCAACCAGCCGCACTGCTTCTTAACACAGCGCGCATCCAACCCGGAAGCCAGCCGCACCAATGTGTCGGAGGCTACACCGTGCACCTGGCAACCTTGGCTAGGACGCACTGCGCCCGGCCCGCCACAGGAGTCGCTGGTGCGCGATGAGACAAGGACATCCCTACCGACCAAGCCCTCCCTAACCCGGGCGATGCTAGGCCAATTGTGCGTCGCGCGAACCCAGGGACTCTAATGGCACAGCTGGCGCTGCAGTACAGCGCCCTTAACCACTGTGCCACCCGGGAGGCCCCGTGGCTGGAGTCTTAAACCATTTTTAGGGCCATCCTTTGACACCACATGGTATAGAGGTTCTGCTGTAGGGTTTTGAATTGTAGTCCCTGTCTCACCGTGTGAGTCTGACTGAATGAGACAAATTACCCGGAGATCCAGTCTATCTCTTTATCGGTTCAACACATGAAGAGGAAGCTGTAGAAGGCTTTTAAAAGGAGCAGGTGAAGTTCCTCGAGACGACGCCCTGGTTGCTCGAGGCTCGATAGTTGTTGGATTGCGTCCCCATTCCCACAGACACTCATTCAACTGGATGTGCCTATGGGCTGGGATGTGGACACTCATTCAACTGGATGTGCCTATGGGCTGGGATGTGTAGCGCACGGACACTAGTTCAACTGGATGTGCCTATGGGCTGGGATGTGTAGCGCACGGACACTCATTCAACTGGATGTGCCTATGGGCTGGGATGTGTAGCGCACGGACACTAGTTCAACTGGATGTGCCTATGGGCTGGGATGTGTAGCGCACGGACACTAATTCAACTGGATGTGCCTATGGGCTGGGATGTGTAGCGCACGGACACTAGTTCAACTGGATGTGCCTATGGGCTGGGATGTGTAGCACACGGACACTAATTCAACTGGATGTGCCTATGGGCTGGGATGTGTAGCACACGGACACTAATTCAACTGGATGTGCCTATGGGCTGGGATGTGTAGCACACGGACACTAATTCAACTGGATGTGCCTATGGGCTGGGATGTGTAGCACACGGACACTAATTCAACTGGATGTGCCTGGGATGGGCTGATGTAGGTTAAATAGCAGGAGGCATCGTCCATGTACAGTGCCTCAGAAAGTATTCATACACCTTGACTTATTCCACATGTTGTTGTGTTACAGCCTGAATTTAAAAAAATGATATCACCCTTTAATGACAAAGTGAAAACATGTTTCTCAAAATCTTTTCAAAATGTATTGGAAATGAAATACAGAAAAATCACATTTACAGAAGTATTCACACCTGTTGAGTCAATACATGTTAGAATCAATTTTGGCAGCGATTATAGCTGTGGGTCTTTCTGGGTAGGTCTCTAAGAGCTTTGCACACCTGGATTAAACAATATTTGACCATTATTCTGTTCTTCAAGCTCTGCAAAGTTGGTTGTTGGTTGATTATTGTTAAGCAGCCATTGTCACGCCCTGACCTTAGAGAGCCTTTTTATTTCTCTATTTGTTTAGGTCAGGGTGTGATTTGGGTGGGCCTTCTAGTTAGTCTATTTCTTTGTTGGTTCCCAATCAGAGGCAGCTGTCTATCGTTGTCTCTGATTGGGGATCATACTTAGGCAGCCCTTTTTCCCACCTTCAGTTGTGGGATCTTGTTTGTGTGTAGTTGCTTTCTGCACTGCATATAGCTTTACGTTTGGGTTGCTGTTTTTTTTTTTGGGCTGTCATTTAAAATAGAAGTATAATGTACGCCTACCACGCTGCACCTTGGTCTCCTTCTAACAATGGACGTAACAGCCATTTGCAAGTCTTGTCTCAGATTTTCAAGCCTATTTACTAAAACTGTAACTAGGCCACTCAGGAACATTCAATGTCGTGTTGGTAAGCAACTCCAGTGTATATTTGGCCTTGTGTTTAAGGTTATTGTCCTGCTGAAAGGTGAATTTGTCTCCCAGTGTCTGTTGTAAAGCAGACTGAAACAGGTTTTCCTCTAGGATTTTGCTTGTGCTTAGCTCTAATCTGATTATTTTTTTCAAACTCCCTAGTCCTTTCTGATGACAACCATATCCATAACATGATGCAGCCACCACCAGGCTTAAAAATATGAAGAGTGGTACTCAGTGATGTGTTGGATTTTCTCTAAACATAACTTTATGTCGTGAATACAAAGCGCTAATTTTTTTTTGCAGTTTTAATTTTTTGTAAACAGGATGCATGTTTTGGACTATTTTTGTATTCTGTACAGGCTTCCTCCTTTTCACTCTGTCATTTTAGGTTAGTATTGTGGAGTAACTACAATGTTGTCAATCCATCCTCAGTTTTCTCCTATCACATCCATTAAACTCTGTAACTGTTTTAAAGTCACCATTAGCCTCATGGTGAAATCCCCGAGTGGTTTCCTTCTCTCCCTGAGTTAGGAAGGATGCTTGTATCTTTGTAGTGACTGAGTGTATTGATACACCTTCCAAAGTGTAATTAATAACTTCACCATGCTCAAGGGGATATTCAATGTTTGATTTTTATTATTTTTTACCCATCTGCCAATAGGTGGCCTTCTTTGAGAGGCATTGGGAAAACCTCCCTGTTCTTTGTGGTTGAATCTGTGTTTGAAATTCACTGCTCGACTTGAGGGATCTTGTATGTGTGGGGTACAGAGATGAGGTAGTTACTGTACTCAAATCACGTTAAACACTATTGCACACAGAGTATTACGTGACTGGTTAAGCATAAAGTTTACTCCTGAACTTATTTAAGCTTGCCATAGCAAAGGGATTGAATACTTATTGACTCACGACATTTCAGCTTTTCATTTTTTAAATTAATTTGTAAAAAAAAAAAGTGAAACTTAATTCCAGTTTTACATTATGGGGTATTGTGCGTAGGCCAGCGACACAGAATCAAAATGTCGTCCATTTTTAAATTCAGGCTGGAAAAAGTCAAGGTGTGAATACTTTCATAAGGTACTGTGCTTTCTCCTATTGGGCCTACTCACCAGAGTGATGGCTGCAGGATTTGTGTGGCTGTAGTTACAGGCAGAAGGGTGTTAACCTAAAACGAATGCCAATAGGGATGGACGTTAAGCTGCAGAACAGAATGATACACACACACACACGCACACACAAATTGAGATTTATATGCCAGCCCCTGATTTCAGCCCCCTCTGTGTGTGTGGGTTTCTGGGTGTGATTTGGTGCCCCACTAGCCAAGATTAAGACCTCTCAAAGCCAGCATTACCAGCACCAGTTTGAATCCCTGTTTGCCCTTAAGAGCATATGAGGATCGGACTCCTAAGTCCTAATGTAACATAACTTTAGACCGTCACCTCGCCCATACCCGGGCGCGAACCACGGACCCTCTGCACACATCAACAGTCACCCACAAAGCATCGGTACCCATCGCTCCACAAAAGCCACGACCCTTGCAGAGCAAAGGGAACCACTACTTCAAGGTCTCAGAGCAAGTGACGTCACTGCTAGCTAGCTAGCCGTTTCACATCCGTTACACTAATGCCACAACATCGTTCTGCTTGCCAGATATTCACAGGCATTCCTCTTCCCACAGCAGGCCTCTAGCAAGATTAGACCAGGGGCAGCAGGCCATCCTGGGTGACAATGGTTGTTTCCCAAATGGCACCCTATTACCTATGGGCCCTCGTCAGAAATAGTGCACCGTGAAGGGAATATAGTGCCTTTTGGGACACAACCTAGGTAGTGCAGCCGGTGTAATAAAGGGATGCTAGTTGAAACGCTGTGAGAATAACAATAACATGAATGGCTATGTGCAGGGAAGGATCTCCTTCACACTGTGGTTGGTGTGGCGACCTAGTCAGGTTTTTATAGACTGGTGTAAAATGCATTATGTAGGCCCTACATCACTGCTGCGGCGAGTGCAGACTGCAGATTGAAGTCATGTTGAAATTCAGTCCAAATGTATTCCTGAAAGTAGAAGCATGAACAAAACTGCCAAATGAATTTCTAGGTAGCGTCTCTTAGTTGGAACCTGAAGCTCACCACAGCAGATGTCGTTTTCACTGTATTTCCTCATTTCCGTGTGAAGGAATTCAAACCATTCCGAACGAACAGAAGGTAGAAAACCGAGAAGCATTAATATCAGTGCAGGAAGTTGCTCTGCTCACGTTTGAGTGAATCGCTTGATCATTATTAAAAGGGTGACTCTTCCTCTGTCCCTCTCCCTTCTTTCTAAATTCCCAAATCTGGCTCGAGGTGAGTTGTCTCACACCAAATTAGTACAGTATCTGATAGCATTGCTATGGAATCTCCATGAAAGCACATCTGGCATCTGCAGTGTACTCTTCCTTAACAAGGTCAGAGCATAGCCTCTACCCTCTGATGAATTTAGTGGAGATTTATTTGGACCAGCAGGATGGGCCAATTCCAACTCTGTTCATATGGGCTAAATCCAAATCCACTCCACCTCCCTCTGCTACACACTGTGTTACCATGGATTACCAGCACTAACATAGAGCTCCGCTCTTCCGTCTATGAAATGAGTTAAATTGGAGGCTGACATCACAGGATTTCCTAATTGCTCAGACTTGAGTCAAGTGCAGTAGGCGTGGCTCCAAGGGCTCTGCACTGCGACTGACTGACCCTGTCCTCCTCTCGACAATGTGTGTCATGGGTTTGTTGGTTATCTAGTGAAAAGTTGTTGGGATCAGAGCAAAAAGACGAATTTCCTTTGTAACCTGTGGACTGCACACAGATGCACCCACTGATGTTTATTAACAACAATTTGTCTGCATGATAACATAAGGCAAAGTCACGTTGTGTGCTTGAATGTATGTATGTTCATCACACTTACATCATTCTCTGCAGTAAGACGTTTAATTTACAAAAGTTGTATATACATTTAGAAAATAGTGCACGAGACACACATACTCACAAATACACACAGACATGTGAGACTTCCATAAACATATTTTTTTGCGGAAGTGTATAGACATGGTAATTGGCACGTCTGAGAACAAGCTTTGTCGAGAGTTTATTTTTTATTTTTTGCATAATTTTCATATTCTTCAAAAAGACCAATCAAAACAGGCACATTTGCAGATGCAGGCAGCTTCAGCAGGGAAGGTACTAATAACAGAGGATGAAGGTCTACTCAGCTCCAGGCCAGACTAATAGACTGTAGAGTAGGTCTACTCAGCTCCAGGCCAGACTAATAGACTGTAGAGTAGGTCTACTCCGCTCCAGGCCAGACTAATAGACTGTAGAGTAGGTCTACTCCGCTCCAGACCAGACTAATACAAAATATCCCTTGACTGTATAAACCCCTGAACTAGGGATCCAGCTCCTTCAGCGCTTCACACACACACACACACAGCTCTCGTCATGAAAACACAATCAATCCTAAAGTAAAAAATATAGAAAAACATTTGCTCTCACTGAGAATGTGTCTATGATTCCCCCCCACCCAAACAAATCACATGTAGTGTAAAGCAAATACATAATTTAGTGCAAATAGCAATAGATGAATCACTTTGGAATACTACGTTGAGTGTGAGAAACGACAATGCAGAATGACCAATCTAAAATATATCTGTAATCTCTTCAACAAGACATAGACATCCAGGTGACTAAATGTAGCAGGATACTGTAGAAGGAAAAAAAAAAAACATGAAAAGCTTGACCCTGAACAATGGGGACAACTACTGGCTACGACAAGCTATATTCAGCTCACTCTTCATTCAATAAGGCTGCGTTTAAGGCAGTCCAATTCTGACCTCCCCCCCCCCAACTAGTTGGTCTTTTGACCAACCACATCAGATCTTTTCACACCAGATATTTTTTCAAAAGAGAAAAAATATATGATTTGAGCTGCCAGTCTAAACACAGGACACATAAAAACATTTTAAATAAAAACATTTTTTTTTTATAAATCTTGTTCTTGTATTGCAGAACAGGATAAAAGACCATGATCAGATGAACGGAACGTTTCAAAAGTAAACCATGGATTTGTAGTGAACAAAATCCTCTTTTGGTAGGGTCAGTTATTGAAGTGAATCCCTGTGAAGTCGATGCATGTTGGACTCCAAATCATTCTGAATCATAAAGCTGACTTTGAGAATGGATTCCAGAAGAACATATTTAAAAAACCCTGCTGTCAAGTCCCTTGTAGTTGTGTCATTAAACCATTAATGACTCCAGATGCCCTAGACAGTACATGGCATCTATCCGAAAACATCCTGATGCAAAGGAAAAGTTCTACACAATTCAACAGAAATACAGTGAGAGGATGTACCAATACCCAGAGTTACTAGAAGTCAGTGACTTCTCAATTTGATCTTTAGCCATGTTTGTTCTCATATGGGTCTCCTCTCATCTGCAGGTTTGAAGTAAGGGTTATCATATGGGTCTCCTCTCATCTGCAGGTTTGAAGTAAGGGTAATCATATGGGTCTCCTCTCATCTGCAGGTTTGAAGTAAGGGTTCTCGTGGCCCTGCACCAGGTAGGAGTAGCGAGAGGGGTTCTTCCCCTTGAACGTGTTCATGCTGTCTGAGGTCAGGTCATACGACCCGGTCTGAAACATTGACAGGCGGGAATGTCAGAGATCGCGCTGGACACGCGCGCACACACACGCATGCACACACACACACACAGATACATGCAGACACACACACACAAAACGCACAAATCAAACAGCAACGTACATGAAATTAAGTTGACAAAACTGACCATTCATGAACGCTTGTGTTCCCGGTATATTTTGAACTGTTGAAACCCAATAGGAATTATTTTCCTCCTACAACAAGTGGATCACGTAAGGTACTGAGAGCTATTGACTGTTTCCGTCAAGCGCTCATGAAGTTTCGGTCTTTCCCATCACCAGCTCAAAGGACAGGGTAGGTTTAGTAAAATCGTCAGGAGGAGTTATAGGCGTGATTAGTTACGGAGAGGGAAAGCAAAGCATTATTAGACTTAGAACCTTACCTTCTTCCCCCGTTTAGGCAGGATGTGGAATCCCTAAAGCAACACACTGGGAGTCAGGCAAGGGAGGGAGGGAGCACATACATGCTAACTAACTAGCCAACATCAACACTAGAAGAGCGCTACACTCTCCACCACGACAGCTACAGTTACAGCGCAAAAAAAAGCAAATCAAATATTACGTATGATTCTGGCGCGTTAATATAGGAGTTAAATAACAAGTAGCAACACAGCATTTTTAAGGAGACAAAAACCTCTTAAATATGTTACACAAGACAGAGGAGATCTTTGAGTTAGCGCATTAGGTTTCCACAGGACAACAGCAGGGAGAGGAAAGCAGACAGGACAATTACAATTTGGGGAAATGTACAAGCAGGAGGTTTATCTCGTCTCCATATGGTCTAGAATCCACTGGGTCAGAAGAACACAGGATTAATCACAAGTGACTCACCGCTCCGTTGGTGTGGGGCTTCATGTCGACCGGGGTGTGTGTGCTGCCCCCCTCGGTCATCTCCATGGGGGTTGAGTCCCAGTTGGTGCTGGCCCGGGGGATCGGGGTGATGCCCTGGGAGGTGGACCAGGGGCCCCGGAAGTCCTCCACAGGGTACGGGCTGCTGAACTCTGCTGAAGGCTTCTTCACTGACTGTGACCGGTACCTCCGAGACACACAGATAGGACAATGTAAATGCACAGCCCTATATCGGTAAGTCTCTCTGATGATACATTGTGGCGAGACGCCAATATTTTGTAGGGTGGGTGTTGAGCCAGGGGGGCAGCTAACACTTGACAGAGTAATGGTTAGAGGAGGGTGGTAGACCTCTGATGAGGGGCAGCGTGAATGGAGGTTAGGGCTTGGCAGGAGAGGAAAGAAGGGAGAGAAGAGAAGATAGAGGATGGAGAGGAGAGGACAGAGAGGAGAGAATGGAGAGGTGAGGAGGGAGAGGATGGAGAGGAGAGGAGAGGAGAGGAGAGGAGAGGAGAGGAGAGGAGAGGAGAGGAGAGGAGAGGAGAGGAGAGAGAAGATGGAGAGGAGAGAAGGGAAAGGACAGAGATGAGAGAAGCGAGAGGAGGGGGGAGGGAGAGAAGAGAAGATTGAGGACAGAGGAGAGAATGGAGAAGTGAGGAGGGAGACGTTGGAGAGGAGAGGAGAGGAGGGAAAGGACAGAGAGGAGAGAAGCGAGAGGAGGGGGGAGGGAGAGGACGGAGAGGAGAGGAGGGAGATGACAGAGAGGAGGGAGAGAGAGGACGGGGAGGGGAGAAGGGAGAGGACAGAGAGGAGAGAAGGGAAAGGACGGAAAGGAGAAAGGGAGAAGAGAGGAGGGATAGGAGAGGAGAGGAAAGAGAGGACAAAGAGGAGAGGACGGAGAGGAGAGGAGGGAGAGGATGGAGAGGAGGGAGAGGAGAGAAGGGAGAGGAGGGAGAGGAGAGACGGGACAGGAGAGAAGGGAGAGGAGGGTGTTATATTCTTACCAGCAGCAGTATGCAAGCAGGCCCAGCAGCATGATGAGGAGGACTCCCCCCAGTACACAGGCGATGACCACCACTGCCAACAGAGCCGCTACACAGAGAGAGATACACACATGAACACACTTCAGATAACAAGGAAATACAAACACCACACTCACTTTTATCACATCTCTGGACCCATTTGGTTCAGTAAGAGGAACTTTAGTCCAACTTACAGTCAGTGCAGTTGAATCCAGCATAGCCAAACGTGCATCTGGAATAGAACAATAATAGCAAACATGACACACATTTCATATAATCTAACCACAATACATTGTTTTAGGTGACAGTAGTTCCTGGTGCAATTACACGGTAAGGGCACAAGGGGGCGCTAGTTACCTGCAGCTATCTACGATACTTCAATGCATCCACAGCAGGGGAACTATGCCTGACTCAACTAAACAAATAAGAGATTCAATTCAAATACTCACGGCACACATGTGTCTCCCTCTGACCTTTGACCACTGGGACAGGCTATGGAGAAAGAGGAAACATAGGTGAGAGACAGCCATATAATTACATACAGAACCATGTGAGTTATCGGATCTGTGACAGTGACATCACAGTTTCACGGAGAGGAACTAACATGGGAACACTGTGATCTTAACAGCCGCTCTGTGTACTGTGGCGCCACTATCACCGGAGGGAACAGGTGAAGCTCACCAACGGTTTGCTCAATAAATTTGCACAATCAACCAACATAATAAACACTTGCTCTTAGAGAAGTTGATATATGGTGTAACATCAGTAAGTACAATTTTTAGATTATGTGTAGTTTAACAATGGCGCTGTGGGGAGCACAGTCATCTATGTTTAGTAGTTCTCCCCAACCCATAACTTCCCTGCTGGATAAAACTAATCCAGCCCCTGGCTCGGCAGATAGCGACCATGATTCTTCAGCTGGTTTCCAGGGCAACGGCCCCTTTGCAGACGAATACATTAAAGAGATATCGTGTGCCATGGGATCAGAGTGGAGAAACGTCGACACAGCACTTCTCTCTCTCTCTCTCTCTCTCTCTCTCTCTCTCTCTCTCTCTCTCTCTCTCTCTCTCTCTCTCTCTCTCTCTCTCTCTCTCTCTCTCTCTCTCTCTCTCTCTCTCTCTCTCTCTCTCTCTCTCTCTCTCTCTCTCTCTCTCTCTCTCTCTCTCTCTCTCTCTCTCTCTCTCTCTCTCTCTCTCTCTCTCTCTCTCTCTCTCTCTCTCTCTCTCTCTCTCTCTCTCTCTCTCTCTCTCTCTCTCTCTCTCTCTCTCTCTCTCTCTCTCTCTCTCTCTCTCTCTCTCTCTCTCTCTCTCTCTCTCTCTCTCTCTCTGTCTCTGTCTCTGTCTCTGTCTCTGTTAAATTTTCAATTCAAGGGCTTTAGTGGCATGGGAGACATATGTTAACATTGCCAAAGCAAGTGAACTAGATAATAGACAAAAGTGTACACTTACACTCACAAAAAGTTCCAAAATAGTAAAGACATTACAAATGTCATATTGTGTAAATAGTTAAAGTTCAAAAGGGAAAAATAAATAAACATAAATATGGGTATTATTTACAATGGTGTTTGTTCTTCACTGGTTGCCCTTTTCTTGTGGCACAAATATTGGCTGCTGTGATGGCACACTGTTGTATTTCACCCAATAGATATGGGAGTTTATCAAAATTGGGTTTGTTTTCGAATTCTTTGTAGATCTGTTTAATCAGAGGAAAATATGTGTCTCTAATATGGTCATACATTTGGCAGGAGGTTAGGAAGTGCAACTCAGTTTCCACCTCATTTTGTGTGCAGCGTGCAAATAGCCTTCTCTTGAGCCGCATTTTCTCAATAGCAAGGCTATGCTCACTGACTATACATAGTCAAAGCTTTCCTTAAGTTTGGGTCAGTCACAGTGGTCAGGTATTCTGCCATGGTGTACTCTCTGTTTATGGCCAACTAGCATTCTAGTTTGCTCTGTTTTTTTCTGAATTATTTCCAATGTGTCAAGTAATTATCTTTTTGTTTTCTCATGATTTGGTTGGGTCTAATTGTGTTGCTGTCCTGGGGCTCTGTGGGGTCTGTTTGTGTTTTCTCTCTCTCTCATTTCAATTCAATTCAAGGGCTTTATTGGCATGGGATACATATGTTAACATTGCCAAAGCTGGTGAAGTAGATAATAAACAAAAATGGAAATAAACAATAAAAAATCACTCTTTCCATCCTCTCTCTCTCCCTCACACACACACACACACACACACACACACACACACACACACACACACACACACACACACACACACACACACACGCAAGCACGCACAACAGTATTTAAATGAACCCAAATGCATTCTTTTGATGCTAACTTTCCCATTTTGTTCACTCTGATGCTAAGCCAAGTGCGCTTAACCTTGCTCTTGAGTCTGTCTGTGTCTATTTGTATCTCCTTTAGTATTTTCTCTCTATCAAATGGAATGTGTTCAGCAGCTCCATTATACAGTAGCTAAGCTGTTATCGTGTGTCTTGTGTAACATTTCAATGCACTCAGTACGTACAACCACAAAGACTCTACCAAAACACATAATCACCGACTCCTATCTTGAAGGACCTTTCAATGAGCATAGAACCACTGGAGACAGGTTTGCACTCACCTGTGCAGCTTTGGTTTGAGTAGAAGCTGTTGATGTAGCCAGCCTTACAGGAGCATCTGGTCACTCCATCTTCTTTGTACTCGCACATGGTAGAGCGGACATCACACGGTTGGGGGGCCTGATCACATAGGTCAGTGGCTGGAGAAAGGATGGGGACACACCAGTCAGGATAGTGACACTGTGCGATGGTACTTCATGTTTTATGGGACTTTTTTTTAATGGCTACAAAGTACGAGAATGTCAATATTTTTGTCTGTCAATCAATCAATCAATCAATCAATCAAATGTATTTATACAGCCCTTCTTACATCAGCTGATGTCACAAAGTGCTTTACGGAAACCCAGCCTAAACCCCCCCCCCCCAAAAAACAGCGAGCAATGCAGGTGTAGAAGCCCTGTTGTTTGGCATTACATTCTCCTCCGGTACAATAAAGTACATGTCTATTTATTATTTTCTATGAATAGAAAGTATGGTTCAAGCTCTCAGGTAGTAAGAATCTCCCTGCTGGCCACTCCTTCTACACAGGGAGAAGCAGCAAGGCACAGTGCCCACCGTTAAATGTAGCTCTCTGCAGTATGGTCCCACAGGTCGTCCCACAAGCTTGTATGGCTTTCTCTATAGCGGCATTGGTCGAAGTCCGGGTGGCACTGGAGCCTAGTTTAAACACGTTGTTCACGGACGCGATCACACTGCCTCGCCTGTAAGGGTCACCAAAAACCATACATAATTACCATAACAAGCCAGCTGATAAAATGCATGGTCAAACCAATGTCCTGGTCGTCACAACAAGTCCCACTGGGCACACACTGGTTGAATCAACGTTGTTTCCACGTTGTCTCCCTGGAAGTACGTTGAGCCAACGTGGAAAAGATGTTGAAATTGTCTGGCACGGTGGGCTATGCATTGGATAACAATGTGGCGTAGAATCCTACCGAAGCAGCACCACATCAGTTTGGCTGTATCCAGACTCGTTTTCCAAGGCTCTTCTCAGCTAAAAAGAAGATACGAGAGGATTATTGTCCCACTCCGTCGCTCCGAGAGGAGAATACACTGTAACTACTGGGCTTTGTGACTCAAGGACCTACTGCTTCTGAGATCCTGGCTGCTGTTTGCTTAAATATCCCTGATGACCGGTTGCTCATTTCAGCCTGAAATGTCTGGTTGAGATGCAGGTCTCCAGAGAAGACTTGGGCTGAAAATGAAGGGGGGGAAAAAGGAGTCAAAAAAGGAGTCATCATCATCACCATTTATCCCCAGCACCCTTATAATCCCCAGCATCATCCCCATCGTTGTCTTCGTTATAACACTAACGACGAGCACTAACCTTGTACACAGCGGCCCTCTAAGAGGAAGGTCCCAGACATACACTGGCAGGTGCCGTTGAGGCAGATGCTATCATACGGACAGGGAGAGGAGGGACACACTATGGAGATGGGTGGAGGCAGGGAGGTGGCAGCAGTGATGGCTGACTCTGGCTGGGTGGTGCTTCCACCGGTAGGGGAGGTCGAGGTGTGGAAAGGAGGAAGTGGACTCTCACTAGTTTTGCTAGTCGGTTGCCCAGGGGTTTCTGTGGTAAAAAAAAAAGAAGAAGGAAAGAAGACATAACAAAGATCAAATTGGAAAGTAAGTTTCAACATTGATTAACATCTCACAGTGAAGATAATATCTTTGTTTTGAATCGTTTTGCGGCATTATATTTAGTCCTTCTTCAGACACAACACAGATCCAATCATGTTTACAACATTTGACACGGACAATGACATTTTAAAGCATACCTCCTGTAGGTGAGATGGTGGGTGAGGGGGCAGGGGTGGTGGTGGAGGTGTCTACGGGGGCAGCAGTGCTGCTGCCTGGGGTTTGGGTTGAGCCTGGAGAGGGTGGGCTGGAGGAAGAGCCGGAGGTGGGGGGCAAAGCTGGAGTGCCAGCTGTGGTTGTAGAATCGGTAGTCCCCTCTGTTCCAGTGGTTTTGTCTGTATGAGGGCTCCCTGTAATGGTAGCGGTGGGGGATGAGGACGTGGAGCCATCGCTCACTGGGAGAGCGGTCTCAGGACCCCTTGTAGTGGCGGAGAGGGGTGTTGAAGACATGGTACTACCCTCAGTTACTGGGAGAGAGGTCTGACCAGTTGGTGGGATGGTGGACTTTGTGATCCTTGAACCTGTGGTCTCACTGTCTTTGGTACCTGTATCTGTGGTAGCTGTGTTGATAACTGTTGTTTCATGTGTACCTGTATCTGTGGTAGCTGTGTTGATAGCTGTTGTTTCATGTGTACCTGTATCTGTGGTAGCTGTGTTGATAGCTGTTGTTTCATGTGTACCTGTTTCTGTGGTAGCTGTGTTGATAACTGTTGTTTCATGTGTACCTGTATCTGTGGTAGCTGTGTTGATAACTGTTGTTTCATGTGTACCTGTATCTGTGGTAGCTGTGTTGATAACTGTTGTTTCATGTGTACCTGTATCTGTGGTAGCTGTGTTGATAACTGTTGTTTCATGTGTACCTGTATCTGTGGTAGCTGTGTTGATAGCTGTTGTTTCATGTGTACCTGTAGCTGTGTTGATAGCTGTTGTTTCATGTGTACCTGTATCTGTGGTACCTGTATCTGTGGTAGTTGTGTTGATAGCTGTTGTTTCATGTGTACCTGTATCTGTGGTAGCTGTGTTGATAGCTGTTGTTTCATGTGTACCTGTATCTGTGGTAGCTGTGTTGATAGCTGTTGTTTCATGTGTACCTGTATCTGTGGTAGTTGTGTTGATAGCTGTTGTTTCATGTGTACCTGTATCTGTGGTAGTTGTGTTGATAGCTGTTGTTTCATGTGTACCTGTATCTGTGGTAGCTGTGTTGATAACTGTTATTTCATGTGTGCCTGTCTCTGTGGTACCTGTATCTGTGGTAGCTGTGTCGATAGCTGTTGTTTCATGTGTACCTGTATCTGTGGTACCTGTGTTGATAACTGTTATTTCATGTGTGCCTGTCTCTGTGGTACCTGTATCTGTGGTAGCTGTGTTGATAGCTATTGTTTCATGTGTACCTGTATCTGTCGTAGCTGTGTTGATAACTGTTGTTTCATGTGTACCTGTATCTGTGGTAGCTGTGTTGATAGCTGTTGTTTCATGTGTACCTGTATCTGTGGTAGCTGTGTTGATAACTGTTGTTTCATGTGTACCTGTATCTGTGGTAGCTGTGTTGATAACTGTTGTTTCATGTGTACCTGTAGCTGTGTTGATAGCTGTTGTTTCATGTGTACCTGTCTCTGTGGTACCTGTATCTGTGGTAGTTGTGTTGATAGCTGTTGTTTCATGTGTACCTGTATCTGTGGTAGCTGTGTTGATAACTGTTGTTTCATGTGTACCTGTATCTGTGGTAGCTGTGTTGATAGCTGTTGTTTCATGTGTACCCGTCTCTGTGGTAGCTGTATCTGTGGTAGCTGTGTTGATAGCTGTTGTTTCATGTGTACCTGTATCTGTGGTACCTGTGTTGATAACTGTTATTTCATGTGTGCCTGTCTCTGTGGTACCTGTATCTGTGGTAGCTGTGTTGATAGCTGTTGTTTCATGTGTACCTGTATCTGTGGTAGCTGTGTTGATCGCTGTTGTTTCATGTATACCTGTATCTGTGGTAGCTGTGTTGATAGCTGTTGTTTCATGTGTACCTGTATCTGTGGTAGCTGTGTTGATAGCTGTTGTTTCATGTGTACCTGTATCTGTGGTAGCTGTGTTGATAGCTGTTGTTTCATGTGTACCTGTATCTGTGGTACCTGTATCTGTGGTAGCTGTGTTGATAACTGTTGTTTCATGTGTACCTGTATCTGTGGTAGCTGTGTTGATAACTGTTGTTTCATGTGTACCTGTATCTGTGGTAGCTGTGTTGATAGCTGTTGTTTCATGTGTACCTGTATCAGTGGTAGCTGTGTTGATAACTGTTGTTTCATGTGTACCTGTATCTGTGGTAGCTGTGTTGATAACTGTTGTTTCATGTGTACCTGTATCTGTGGTAGCTGTGTTGATAACTGTTGTTTCATGTGTACCTGTATCAGTGGTAGCTGTGTTGATAACTGTTGTTTCATGTGTACCTGTATCTGTGGTAGCTGTGTTGATAACTGTTGTTTCATGTGTACCTGTATCTGTGGTAGCTGTGTTGATAACTGTTGTTTCATGTGTACCTGTATCTGTGGTAGCTGTGTTGATAGCTGTTGTTTCATGTGTACCTGTATCAGTGGTACTGCTGGTTGGGATAATGTCTGGAGTTGTGTTTGACTCTGTGGGGACATCAGCTGAGGTACGGCCTGTATATTCCATGGTAGACAGAGAGTCACCTCTGCTAAGGGCAGGTGTGGTGGTGGGTGTTGTTGTCATGTCACTGTCTGTGGACGGACTGTCTTTTTCGGTCGACTCAGAGGAAGTGACAGTGTACGCTGTGGTCTTGTGGGAGGAAGTCAACCTTGCTGTGCTGACTGACGAGGTAGTTCTTGTTTCTGTCGCAGTGGTGCCGACTGCTCTCTTAGACTCTGTCGTATCAGAAGTTGAGGTCAGGTCTGTTGTAGTAGAGACCTCTTCAGTTATAGAGATGGCTGCTGTTGTGAGTGAGGTGCCATCAGTGCTAGGGAGGACAGTTGAGGGGTCTGTGGGGTCTGTGGTGGTGGAGCTGGGTTCAGTGGAGACTGGGGTATTTGTGGATAAGAGGGTGGTGGATCTATCTCCTGGGGTCATGGATGTATCTGTGATCCCAGGACTGTCATGTGTGCCAGGAGCCGTGTTGTTGGACTCTACCCCTACAGAAAAAGATACCACTTCAAACATACAGAAAGTCATGAGCTGAGCTTCATGTGCCCCATACACACACTGTAAAACACCCAAAACCTGCAATACTGAAACAGACCTGTTATGTTAAGGTCAAACGTTAGGGAGTCAAAGACTGTGGTCTCAACCAGAAGTCATAAACCTTGGCCAGTTACTCTTCTGGTGTTCATTTCCCCCCGATAATCAGGGGTGACTTAGATCTGAGACTGATGAGTGAATTTAACTACCAGGTAGAAAGAAAAAAAAAATCTGAAGTGTTTAGGCCCTCCAGATAATAAATGGAATGGCCCTGGTTTACAGCATGCGTTCCAATGCCACTTGGGCTCTCTGCAAAAGCACTGGAATCTAAACACCAAAAGTGTTCCGTGTTTGAGCTCCGTGATGAAAACGCATTGTGGCATTTGCTTTAGCTTTCCCTGAGCTCACCATTCCAGTTGTGTCACAAAGATGTACAAAGGTGCGTGACGTCATAAGCGTGACAAAAGACAAGCACACGATCGTCCCCTTACTGACGTACCTCAAACGCCACTGACTGCATCACGCAATGAATAGGTCAGCGTTGTGTCTGGCCAAAGTCTATTACCCGTCTCTTCAAAGAGGACTCGGCGTCTTACTTCTCTTAGCATGTTGTGGTGACGCCTGTCCACGGCGCTGTTAAACCCAATCTGCTCTGGTCTCTTTCTGTTTGGAGGAGAACACAGGCAGCTTCACAGCAGCTTGAGGGGCAGCACACCCAGCAGGGGGCCTTTGATAGGGTACTGCTTGGGCCTTCTTACCCCGAGCCGCGGAGCTTGGTCCTCATCTGTATGCGTTGGCTGAGTACAGTCAACCTCCTTTTCCTATTTTCTCCTCCAGCTAGAGTAGAGAGGGAACACGCGGACAACAGGGGGCCCCATCCCAAATGGCACCCCTATTCCCGACATAGTGCACTACTTTTGGCTCTGGTCAATATAGGGTGCCATTTGGGATGCAGTGGTTGACTACGGCCTTATACAAACCCTGTGTTGCTCCTACCGTACCAGGAAGCAGAGGTGCCGGAGGAAGTGGGGAGGGACCAAGACTAATATCTGATTCGGTGTGTGATTCAATTATTTTCCAGGAACACGCCAGAGGGTACATTGCATCGTGTGACCTAATGGCTCTGTAGCTCGGTAACCAAAACCCATTTACCAAAGAGCACACACACCTGTCAAGGCCGAACGTAACGTTCATCCGTATTTGAGATAGAGAACACACTTGTATCCACATAGACTCTTTCACCACACACACACGCACACGCACACACACACACACACACACACACACACACACACACACACACACACACACACACACACACACACACACACACACACACACACACACACACACACTGTGGTATGAGGGAGTGGATTGAATAAATACAGAGCTATCTGATAGGATGGATGGTGGACTGAGAGAAATGCTTTTATGATCACATTTTATTGGTTATGACGATAACAAGGCGAGGTGACCGAAACCAGAAAGCGGCTCCCGAAACTAGACCAGTGTGTGACCAATGCTGCAAAACACAGACGTAGTTTACAGTACTGTAGCAATCTGTGAGCAACTCATGTAGATTACGAATGAAAGAAGATAGCCCCAAGGTTCTTGGTTGATTACCAGAGATGAAAACACAAGATTTAATTATCCCGTTTTGTTAACAGTGCAAGACACAAGAAGTCAACAGTATGTTCCTATGATGAGATTTCTGTCAGTTATGCCCATCCGGCTATCTTCATATGATGATATGATGACATAGCTATGAGTAAGAGTCTTCCCCCTTCATACTGTACATTCTGGGTGTATCACCACATTGTGTCACAGTACACTTTAATCTCTTGGTAAGCACATGAAAACATTCTGCCCCTTGGTTAGATTCCTTCGCATAGATTTGCCAGTGGGCCTTGGCGATGCAGACATGCCTGAGAGGATTGTTGTGCTCAGACCAGCGTCTTAGCAGAAACCTGATAAAAAAAAACACACAATAATGAAGCCTAGCAATGTGGTTTCTAACTAAAAACCTGGCAACCTAATCTATGGTCCATTGTACTGGGAAACAACCATACAGATTCCAAACATAGGACATCTCCCTGGCAACCTGAGCAAAGAGCAGGCTGAGCCTAGATCATCCAGTGTGATCCTGGACAAGGCAGGCCAATTGACTACCTATCTAAGATGTATCAATGCCAAGAGCAAACATGTACAGTAGTGTAACGCGTAAATGGGTGTTCAAGCAGACGGTGGTGACAGAAAGCAGGCCCTGCCCCGCAACACAACTACTGGGAAGTCAACGTCTAATTTTGTTAGTCAGTTAGCCCACTACTTCCTGCTATTCTCCACCCAACACACAGACCTTTCCCTCCGTCAGGCCCATTGGTAGCTCTGAGGTGTCGGTTAAACGCCACTTGATTTTGCACCCTCTAAGTCAGCCTTTCTTAAAGTAGGGGTCGCGACCCAGAGTGGTCTAATTGCAGGAAATTAGCTGTAAAACTGAAACGTTTTTCTCTCTGCCCCATTGCAAAATGAGCAGAATTGCATGAAATGTTTTCTAAAAATGCTAAATGTCCTCTCCGCCCCAGGGCATGATTTGTAGAATTGCAGAAAACCGTGACATTTTCTATACGCCCCATGGCAAAATTTGAAATGACTGAACACTGAATTTATCATTTGGGAACCAGGCTGAAAAAGTTTAAGAACCCTTATTCTAAGTCATGAGCTATGCAAATCTGTTGTGAGAGGTGAGAACAGGTGAGAACAGTTGAGAACTATTGAAAACCGTTGACAAAACCGCCACGATGGTGTGTGTGTGTGTTGTGTGTGTGTGTGTGTGTGGTTGTGCGTGCGTGTTTGTGTTGGCTTTTACAGAGTCCCCCCCCCCCCCCCCCCCCCCCCCTCTCATTCAAATGCTTCTGTCTTGGAAAAGTTGAATCTCTCTTGAAAACAATCGCCGACGTCTCATTTAGATCCACATCAGACGGACTGGCTTGGATCATGGAGTTGGTTCTCTATGGATGGAATCATTCTGCTATATTCCAACACACATTCTGTGCATGACGTGGGTATACCATGAGAGTGTGGCCATATTGGGAAAATTGAAGATCACTTCCCAGACAGGTCAACATGAAAATGAGTAGATATAGCTACTGGCGAGCCTTGATGGCGTCATAAAATAACCCCTGCCCATCTGACACTGGACTAAGGGGGAAGCTCCGTAACTAAGGCACAATTCCCCAGGCAAGAATATCACGCACACACACACGCACATATGAACCCCCACCACACACACACACACACGTTTTCATCAAACACGCACACAGGCTATCCTGAGTCCTCTGAGGATTGTGTCCCTGAGTACAATACTTCCACCACGGCGGATTCAGATTCAGAGTGTTCACAGTAATAGTCACATGTACAGGGTTGTTGGTGCGGTTGCAGGGTTCAGTGAAAATCTTAGGCTTCGAGCTCCAACATGCGGGACTAGGTGAAATAAAAGAATGAAAATGGCAATGAAAAAACACAATAGAAATAGCATCATATACGTAATGACAGCTGTGGCAGTGATGAATAAATGCTTGGTGTGGAGGCAGAGTTAAGACTGTTGAGGGGGTGGGGGCGGAATGGCCATAAGGGGAGCAGCATGGCCATTGAGGGGACCAAGTGAAATAAAAAAACAATAACAATTAGAATTTAAAAAAAGTTCTAATATAGACATTAACAACTGCATCATTGATGAATGTTGTTGGGAGGTGGGGTGATGTTTCCCAGTTTCATGAGCAACGTAAAACTAAACTGCCAACAGAGGAGGCTGGTGGGAGGAGCTATAGGAGGACGGCTCATGCATTCCATTGCTGGAATGGAAGAAATACAACGCTATCAAATACATCAAACATGTTCAACTCCGTTCCATTAATTCCATTCCAGCCTCGTCGGCCTGCTATTTCGTTTCAAGTTCCACGGTCTTTTTTATTACATTTTTTTACCTTCTTTAACATCAGGACCGGCACGTCGTCCAACTACCACTCCTTTGAAACTTTATCTTCACTAACTTATTACCAGGAACTACTGGTAATGTTGTATTGAATAAAGCATATCAAACCAGAAGGGACACTGTACAGGTAGGGTACAGTACAGTATAGTGTATATAATGTATAAGGTATATTGCAGTACAGTAAGCCCTCTTTTAGGTATTAACCTCGTGTGACAGCCAGATAATCTCAGGCAGACACAATGAGATGATGGGGTTAAATCAGACCACACAGGGGTCAAAGGGCACCGATAGGACTTCACCATAGGGGACCACACACTCAGGAAGAGCTCATATTTTTGTAAAGTGGTTTGAGACTTGCGAAATGCACTGCAAATAAAACGTGACTTAAAACACAGACAAAATGGTTCCGTTTGGGTTGGACCAGATTCACATCGAGTCACTGCGACAGAGTATACATTAGTGTCATACAGTGTCACACCCAGGGTCATACTGCGCGTCACACCCACAGTGAACTGAACACCGACGGACTCACAAACAGAATGAACGAAACATGGTCACAGTCTGTTACCCTGCCACACCCTCCCCTTCCCACACAGGAAGAAAAGGGAACAGCGTCGAGAGGAGGCTGAGCAATGTGGGAGTGTGTCCGTTGCCAGGTTACCAGCTGTCAAAGTTCTGATGGCCACACTACAAATCACTGAGGGAGAGAGACAAAGAGACAGAAGGGGGGAGAGAGAAGAGAGGGAAAGAGGGACAGAGAGAGAGAGAGAGAGTGAGAAGGAGAAAGAGACTACACGCCGATGACGCACGTCTTTCACCCAGCGCCACACTTCACAGGCTTTCTTTTCATGTGGCACAATGTTACTCCTGTGAAGTGACTCTTTATGAACTCAACCAACTGCCAGATAAACAATTACCTTGCTACCTGTTGCCCCCCAACCCCAACCCCCACAGACTCTACTCTGTAATGTACTTCTTAGCTAATATGTGTCCCAAATTGAGAACAGTCCATGACTAGGGTGGCTGGAGTCTTTGACAATTTTTAGGGCCTTCCTCTGACACCACCTGATTAAGAGGTCCTGGATGGCAGGAAGCTTGTCCCCAGTGATGTACTCGGCCGTACGCACTACCCTCTGTAGTGCCTTGTGGTCGGAGGCCGAGCAGTTGCCATACCAGGCAGTGATGCAACCAGTCAGGACGCTCTTGATGGTGCAGCTGTATAATCTTTTTGAGGATCTGAGGACCCATGCCAAATCTTTTCAGTCTCCTGAGGGGGAATAGGCTTTGTCGTGCCCTCTTCACAACTTTCTTAGTGTGCTTGGACCATTTTAGTTTGCTGGTGATGTGGAAGCCAAGGAACTTGAAGCTCTCAACCTGTTCCACTACAGCCCCGTCGATGAGAATGGGGGCATGCTCAGTCCTCCTTTTCCTGTAGTCCACGATCATCTCCTTTGTCTTGATCACGTTGAGTCATGACGGTTCCTGCATCCAGTACACACTTTCAGTCACTTGGAGTTGCCACGGAAACATGCCCAGTTTACGGCTGGGAATTAGCTAAACGCTTTCCTGAAATAGTTTTTTTTTATCACATCTACCAGCACTGTGAGAAACACAGAAAGAAAGAAAGAAAGAAAGAAAGAAAGAAAGAAATAAAGAAAGAGAGACAAAGATAGAAAGAAATATGGGCCATCAGGTTAGTGACTGACCCCACAGAGACTGGTAACGAAAGGATTTTCTAATTAGCGTCACCACAGTAATGTGACGTCCCTTCAGAGTTGATTACTGTCGTCTAGTCTGTCTGTCCATGCTGTTCACTGTTTACAAATTCGATACTAATAGTCACTAATATACTAACAGTCACTAATAGTGCTCACGAATGACATATCCAACACTCTGGAACGATAGGGGGTGTAATAGCATGTATAACATCTCAGTACGTAACAGAGCATGTAAAAAACAACATGTACATGACATAGGACTAGTAATGTTGGACTTCAGTACATGCTAATTAGAAGTCCCAGGTACAGTCCTCAGAGCCGGCTAATGAGGTGGACATTTCTAACATACTGCTTTATGAACTTGTGGTGCAATGCTTGTAGGGGCTCTGTAGGGAATGTTCCCCTTCTTACATCGCACGCACGCACGCACGCACGCACGCACGCACGCACGCACGCACACACACAGTAGCAGCAAGCAGGCAGGCTTCCTTCAGCTTCCCCTGGTGTAGGGAGTCTATCTGTCCTTGGGGCCCTGTCCATTTCTCTGTTACCACGGCTGCCACATCAAAGCCGGGCAGCTGACGCCAGTTCACCAGGGGTGACCCTATCTCATGGAAATGAGGAGGAGCTTTCATTTTCACCTCTTACAGACCAACCACGGCCATATCCCAGTGTCTGCTATTCTCTTTCAATCACTCCCCCCCCCCCCCCCCCCCCTTCTCTCTCTCATTGAAAAGGTGCCTCGTCCAGATAATGGTTCTTTCTGAAACCTCTTCCCTCGGATATGGGGATATAAACCTTCTATTGAACCGCCGCGTTTCTTCGTCCTTCTGCTTAGTCTGCCGTTTGTCAAGCAACTTTGGGTCCTTGAAAAGCGCTATAAAAATACCATGCACTATTATTAAGGTTGCTGATGCCTCTGCACTGTCTCTGTGACAAAGATTCCTCACATAGTAATAAACGCTGCTTGGGGGACAGATTCCTAATTAGTCTAATCAAGCTGAACATGTCCATGGTCAATGGAAGGAATGAGAATGGTCCTATCGCACTACATTTATCCAATATCATGATGATGATGTCTGCTGTGCACAGTTGCTCATGGGAAAGTTGCTTGTGACAATGTATACCGCATCTTACATTCAAATCAACAGGACAATAGCCATGTGCGTTGTCATAACTGGGTATATGTGCATTGTCATAACTGGGTATATGTGCATTGTCATAACTGGGTAAGGCAGGTAGCCTGGCGGGTTTGAGCGCTGGGCCAGTAACCGAAAGGTTGGAGGATTGAATCCGAACCCGAGCTGACAAGGTAAAAATCTGTCGTTCTGCCCCGAGCAAGATAGTTAACACACTGTTCCCGGGCGCCAAAGATGTGGATGTCAATTAAGGCAGCCCCCCGCACCTCTCTGATTCAGAGGGGTTGGGTTAAAAGCGGAAAACACATTTCAGTTGGATGAATTCAGCTGTACAACTGACGAGGTACAGTATGCCCTTTCTCTAATGGTCTGGTATTGTTTGTCTGTGAGATTACATCGAGGGAATCAATAGGTTTCCTAATTCCCGAAAGATCATTTCACGCTGTTCTCAAATCAAAGTTAATTTGTCGCGTACACAGATTAGCAGACGCTAAAGCAGGTGCAGCTAAAGGCTTTTGTTTAAAGGTCCAACAGTGCAGTAAATGTCTAACAGTACAATACTAATACAGAATTATAAAGTGAGGGGTTCGAGCCCTGAATGCTGATTGGCTGACAGCCGTGGTATATCAGACCGTATACCATATGGGTACGACAAAACGTTTATTTTTACTGCTCGGATTACATTGGTAACCAGTGTATAATAGCGATAAGGCACCTCGGGGGCTTGTGATATATGACCAATATAAGACGGCTAATGCGATGCGATGCGTCGTGTCTATGAACAGCCCTTAGTCGTGATATATTGGCCATATACCACACCTCCTTGGGCCTTATTACTTAAATACCCCCTGTACTCGTCCTGTGCCTTGCCTGTCTGGGGTAGGGCCTGCCTGACACAAACAAATAAACAAACACACACACACACACACCACTCACAGACACAAAGACACACACTGACAGAAGAAAGGCAGTAGCACAGCTAGAGGGCCTTGTCTTGTATTTGTCAACATCGGGCACAACAGCAAGACTCATCACTATGGGTGGCACGGAAGGACACAGAGCACAGTACTACTTTCTATATTAGGGAAAGATCCGAAGGTTTAAGTTGCAGTCATTGGTTTATTCTCTTGTCTTTTTCTTCATCGTTACCTCAGTTTATTTATTTACATGCTTTTCCCCCTTGGTCCCTCTCTCTCTCTCTCTCTCTCTGTGACCTCTCTACCTTCAGCTTGACCCGTGCCTTGCCCTAGTTGTAAGACTTAACGGGAGGTGAGTTGTGTGTGTCTACGTCCCCCTCCCTATATCAGCACAGAGGGCTCATCCAGCCTTGACTATCTGTAGGTAACATATGGCTCTCTGGAGCAGCTAGCACTCCTCGCTCACTGGGCCCCTGCTCTGAGCACATATCATATCCTATTAAAGCTCGGCCAGCACATGCTTTCCAATTACAGAGTGAGATTTACAGCCCCGGAGAGTAGCCTTAATCCAACTCAGCGAGAGGGAGGAAAGAGGAGGGGAGAGAGGTGACAAGATGAAAGACAAGATGAAAGAAAAAAGAAGATGAAGAAGCAAGAGTGTCTATGAAAAGGGGAGGGCAGGCAGCAAGAGAGAGAGAGAGATCATGGGTAAAATCTGAGCAGTATAGTGAGGGGAAAGGAGAGGTCTCAGACAGTCTCCACTGAAAATGCTCTATGCATTAACAATACAGTGCCTTGCGAAAGTATTCGGCCCCCTTGAACTTTGCGACCTTTTGCCACATTTCAGGCTTCAAACATAAAGATATAAAACTGTATTTTTTTGTGAAGAATCAACAACAAGTGGGACACAATCATGAAGTGGAACGACATTTATTGGATATTTCAAACTTTTTTAACAAATCAAAAACTGAAAAATTGGACGTGCAAAATTATTCAGCCCCTTTACTTTCAGTGCAACAAACTCTCTCCAGAAGTTCAGTGAGGATCTCTGAATGATCCAATGTTGACCTAAATGACTAATGATGATAAATACAATCCACCTGTGAGTAATCAAGTCTCCGTATAACTGCTCCTGCACTGTGATAGTCTCAGAGGTCCGTTAAATACGCAGAGAGCATCATGAAGAACAAGGAACACACCAGGCAGGTCCGAGATACTGTTGTGAAGAAGTTTAAAGCCGGATTTAGATACAAAAAGATTTCCCAAGCTTTAAACATCCCAAGGAGCACTGTGCAAGCGATAATATTTAAATGGAAGGAGTATCAGACCACTGCAAATCTACCAAGACCTGGCCGTCCCTCTAAACTTTCCGCTCATACAAGGAGAAGACTGATCAGAGATGCATCCAAGGGGCCCATGATCACTCTGGATGAACTGCAGAGATCTACAGCTGAGGTGGGAGACTCTGTCCATAGGACAACAGTCAGTCGTATATTTCACAAATCTGGCCTTTATGGAAGAGTGGCAAGAAGAAAGCCATTTCTTAAAGATATCCATAAAAAGTGTTGTTTAAAGTTTGCCACAAGCCACCTGGGAGACACACCAAACATGTGGAAGAAGGTGCTCAGGTCAGATGAAACCAAAATTGTACTTTTTGGCAACAATGCAAAACGTTATGTTTGGCGTAAAAGCAACACAGCTCATCACCCTGAACACACCATCCCCACTGTCAAACATGGTGGTGGCAGCATCATGGTTTGGGCCTGCTTTTCTTCAGCAGGGACAGGGAAGATGGTTAAAATTGATGGGAAGATGGATGGAGCCAAATACAGGACCATTCTGGAAGAAAACCTGATGGAGTCTGCAAAAGACCTGAGACTGGGACGGAGATTTGTCTTCCAACGAGACAATGATCCAAAACATAAAGCAAAATCTACAATGGAATGGTTCAAAAATAAACATATCCAGGTGTTAGAATGGCCAATTCAAAGTCCAGACCTGAATCCAATCGAGAATCTGTGGAAAGAACTGAAAACTGCTGTTCACAAATGCTCTCCATCCAACCTCACTGAGCTCGAGCTGTTTTGCAAGGAGGAATGGGAAAAAATTTCAGTCTCTCGATGTGCAAAACTGATAGAGACATACCCCAAGCGACTTACAGCTGTAATCGCAGCAAAAGGTGGCGCTACAAAGTATTAACTTAAGGGGGCTGAATAATTTTGCACGCCCAATTTTTCAGTTTTTGATTTGTTAAAAAAGTTTGAAATATCCAATAAATGTCGTTCCACTTCATGATTGTATCCCACTTGTTGAAAAAATAAAAAATAAAACAAATAAAAAATACAGTTTTATATCTTTATGTTTGAAGCCTGAAATGTGGCAAAAGGTCACAAAGTTCAAGGGGCCCGAATAGTTTCGCAAGGCACTGTATAAGAGGAGGGGGAGGGGCGACATTGTTGGACAATGATGTAATCCGGGTACTTTAAATGATTTACAACCCGATGGTGGTTCGACTTTCTGGAACTGGCCTAGGATCCGTTTGCACTTTGACACACAGAGAGCGAGACACTAACGAACCCATGTCACACTCATCGTACCCCTTTACTCTGACCTCGGCATAGTGATCACTCGTTGATATCTGGGCTTCATCACACTTAAAAGGGAGGACGGATGAATGTGTGTGTGTGTGTGTGTGTGTCCTCGCTCAGTCCACCCCATCCATCACCTTCCGTAAAGACCCTGCATGCTCTGCACATATAATATCATGACTAACCACCAAAACTATGATGCTTCTGACATGAATAATGTATGTGGTCAGAGAGGAAAGAGACAGGGTTAAGAAGAGGAGGAGAAGAGACACTGAACATGCGCCCCCCCCCTCTTTGAGAGGTTTCTTATCGGGGGCACACACACACGCTGGACGATGGCGTCCATGGCGCCAGACTCAGGGGAAGAGGTGATCGAACCCTCAGGAGGTCCTTTATCTGTATCTTTTTACTGCTGACTTCCTGCCGCACACACACACACACACACACACACACACACACACACACACACACACACACACACACACACACACACACACACACACACACACACACACACACACACACACACACACACACACCGAGCCACATGAGAGTGTCTCCTCTCAGGCCTCTGGTGGTAACCTTTGACCTTAAATATGGCCTTCCCTATAGGGCAGGGATAGGCAACTTTGATGGAGGTGAGGGCCACAAAAAATCGGAACTCATCATGAGGTCCTAACCTTTTGCGGGCCCTAAGCGGTTTTGCCATGGGGCGCAGAGAAGATTTTGTAATGTTTCTACTCATTTTGCAAAGGGACGCTGAACACGCTTACAGTTTTCCAGTTTATTTCCTGGAATTGTACACATTTTCCAATAGGGTGGAGAGAACTGTTTGCCTTCTTTTAATATGATATCTGAATGAGAGTGACTAACAAAATCAATGGGGGCCCACTGGTCGGAAAACCAATGGGGGCCCCCTGGTTGGTAATTCGCCCATGATAAAGGTTTAGATAGCTGGATGCTAGACCAACTTACCAATCTAAAAAATGTTAGCTGACATTGGCTATTTGAGTGATTGTCAAAGGAGAAAAACTGCTGATGCACAACCAAATTTCGAAATTGCACTTTGTGTATTCTACTATTTTAACTCGCAACAGTAAGTTGAGATCCCGACTCAAAATAAAAAATAAATGTATCCGTGGGCCAACTAAAGGGGGTACGCGGGCCAGTTGCCCATCCCTATCTATAGTTGGCAAAGTGATGAAGCAACCCCAGAGCAGCCCTAATTAAGAGTCTGCGACCAATAGAATCAACTTCCATATAGGGCAGCAGGGCTAAGCAACAGCATTGCTGAGCCTATAGGCTCATTAAGGTTCCACAGTACACTTCAACAGTGTTGCAGGCTGAAAGAGTATAGAAGAGAGATTCTCTGAATGGTTAAGATGTGTGTCACAGGGACTTTTTACACTATCCCCCATCCCTGACTCACACCCAGTCAGAGAGCATTAGAACCAATGACTCAGTCTTCAGTAAGTCTTGGCCTCTATTTGGAGATTTTTGGGAAACCTCCTGCTAAGAGTCTAAGATAGCCACTAGTTTTTAAGTATTAGTACTGTATATATGAAAAGATATCTATCAGAGCCTTCTTAAGTAATGGTTTCTTACCTTACATAATAATGGATACAATAAAACTTACACTATATATACAAAAGTATGTGGACAGCCCTTCAAATTAGTTGATTCGTCTATTTCAGCCACACCCATAGCTGACAGGTGTATAAAATCGGGCACATAGACATGCATTCTCCATAGACAAACATTGGCATTAGAATGGTCTTACTGAAGAGCTCAGTGACTTTCAACGTGGCACTGTCATAGGATGCCACCTTTCCAACAAGTCGGTTCGTCAAATGTCTGCCCTGCTAAAGGTGGCCCGGTCAACTGTAAGTATTGTTATTGTGAAGTGGAAACGTCTAGGAGCAACAACGGCTCAGCCATGAAGTAGTAGGCCAGAATGGGATCAGAATGGGATAGCTGAGTGCTGAAGCGCGTAGCGCGTAACAATTGTCTGTCCTCGGTTGCAATATTCACTAGCAAGTTCCAAACTGCCTCTGGAAGCAATGTCAGCACAAAAACTGTTAGTCGTGAGCTTCATGAAATGGGTTTCCATGGCCAAGCCTGAGATCACAATGCACAATGCCAATTGTCGGCTGATGTGGTGTAAAACTCGCCGCCATTGGACTCAGTGGAGACGCGTTCTCTGGAGTGATGAATCACACTTCACCATCTGGCATTCCGATGGACAAATCTGGGTTTGGCGGATGCCAGGGGCATGCTACCTGTCCTAATGCATAGTGCCAATGTAAAGTTTGGTGGAAGAGGAATAATGGTCTGGGGCTGGTTTTCATGGTTCGGGCTAGGTCCCTTATTTCCAATGAAGGGAAATCTTAACGCTACAGGATACAATGACATTCTAGACGATTCTGTGCTTCCAACTTTGTGGCAACAGTTTGTGGAAGGCCCTTTCCTGTTTCATCATGACAATGCCCCTGTGCACAACGCGAGGTCCATACAGAAATGGTTTGTCGAGATTGGTGTGGAAGAACTTGACTGGCCTGCACAGAGCCCTGACCTCAACCCCATCGAACACCTTTGGGTTGGGACTGCGAGCTAGGCCTAATCACCCAACATCAGTGCCTGACCTCACTAATGCTCTTGTGGCTGAATGGAAGCAAGTCCCCGCAGCAATGTTCCACATCTAGTGGAAAGCCTTCCTGAAAGAGAGGCGGCTGTTATAGCAGCAAAGGGGGGACCAACTCCATATTAATGCCCATGATTTTGGAATGAGATGTTCGAGGAGCAGGTGTCCACATACTTTTGGTAATGTAGTGTGTTTGAAAATGTAACTTAAGTGACTCTAGGGTAGGCTAGTGATGGTAAATATAGCCTAGTTTGTGTCTATACACTGCATTGCTATCCATTTGGCAGCTTTAATGTTATTACATCGTTATTCCAGTGACATTGCAAACTTATGGGAACAAAAATATAAACATAGCCTATGACAATGGAAAGGCAAATATGGGCAACGTTCGGAGATTGATTTAAATACCCAACAGAGCTCAGGATGTTCCATCTATATCCTACACGAAATGGCACCTGCTTTGAGAAGTGTATTTGGAACAATATTCCACAGAATGATCCATAGGTACAAGAGCGTTTCAACAACAAGACATTATTATACTATAAAACATTTAAATGGAGCTTACCTGTTACAACAATCCATAGGAGGATGAAAAGCTGATGAGAAAATAATATCATGTTCACTCTGTGTAACGTTTCGTCCGAGTTCAGATAATCAAGAGCAACAAGAACAGCGGTGAAGTAACGGTCCTACTGGAGACGCAATAACTAACTCCCTTCGTCTGTCCGTGTCTGCCACAGGTGGGTCTCTCTTTGAGCCCGTTTAGAGGTCTCAGCCCTATTAAATGCTTAGTCCCTCCTCATGGGGCGGGCTCTGCTGCCTCCCTCCAACAAGCTCGGTCAATGACAGTCCTGAGTGTCCGCTCGCCAATACCGGGAAAGTAGATAAGGTGAGTTGCGCACAAGACCTCGGCCTGTGGTATTTTTGGCATAGTCTGGCATTGGCGATTATTTTATGTGCTTTTATATTACAGTATTTGAACTATTCAACCAACACTCACTTTTGGACATTGTTTGCAAGTAAAACTTATATGATGACAAATCAAGTATAAAAACGTTTTATAAGACCTGCACTAATGTCCCCATCTGAAGGAAACGTTTTGAATAGACAAAGGCAAATGATGGACAATACACAAAAGGTGCTATCTAGAACTTCAAACTTCCGTTCTTCGGCTGTCCCCATAGGGGAACCCTTTTTGAATAATTATTTTTGGTTCCAGGTATAACCCGTTTGTGTTCCATGTAGAACCCTCTGTGGAAAGGGTTCTACCTGGAACCATAAGGGCTCTACCTGGGACCAAAAATAATTATTCAAAAAGGGTTCCCCTATGGGGACAGCTGAAGAACCGTTTTGGAACGCTTTTTTTCTGAGTGTACCTAACCTTTTCTATTATTGAATCAAATTAGCCTGAGGTGTTCTTGCTCTGCGGGTTTTATTGATCTGAAGACGTCAGGCATTTGACAGCACAAAAACTTTATTTGATCTCAACACTAAACTTTCAGATGCGTCAAGTGCTTGCCTCTTATCGTCAGATATTTGAGGAGTGCCAAGGAAAACACACATCACACCTGTAGGCTAGCCTATGCAGTATCCCCAATAGATATTAACGACAACCAGAGACATCTTGCTTAATTCATGAAAGTCACTCCGTGATAGGTATATCTGTCTGACAATGCAATTTTAATCGTTCCTTAGAGTTATGTGATTATTACAGGTGAATTAATTGAATCAATTTAATTGAATTGTATGGATTTTATTGTTTGCGGCAGAGTTAAGACAAAATAATCTCCAATCCATTGCCTAATCTCCAATCAAAATCACCAATTGGGCCATTTATGTGCAGGCCTAGGCTGGCCTGCATAAAAATCATATCCAGTCGACCAGTTTTTTTTTAAAACTCTCAAATTCAACATAAAGCTTGGGTTGTGTCTTATAAGGGGTTGCACCCTGGTCTCATAGACTAGACGTCAGCGGTGTTTATGTGGCTTAGGCTTTACAGTGATTCAAATCGTGGGCACAATCCGAGAGAGAACAAGAGACGGCATGCCATGCCGCGGTGCACTTGACTGGCGGGCCTTGGGGTAATTACACACGCTTAGATATTCAAACAGATAAAGCAATATTGTGCAACACTCTTCAGTGTTTTCCCTTAGTCAGTGACCACCGGTATTATCACCGCGGGCATGTAAAGCAGCAATGAGATTCAGTCTCTTGGGTAACCTGGCAGAGGTCATGGTTGGTATGAGTACAACATTGCTAGACTGCTGGCGTCTCTTTGGGGTTCTCTCAGTTGCCATCGGTTTTCAGTCGTCTTCTCATCAGACTGTTGCATAATGGTGTTCTCTCTCCATGTGATAGCCTACAGGACTTGTTCTCGGATGTATGTTCCACTTCTATTTTCATCGGTGGTCTTATGCAAGCATTGGTCCAGTCATAAGTTGCATATTCTTTGTGATGAGTCAGCCTGGTCTCATAGACTAGAAGTAACATATTAAACATAAATACGAAATACAGAAATTAGTATGATAGTGTAACGACCCTGGGTTTATGAGCGCGGAAATCGACTCTGCCGCACGAGCATGCTTTTGCGGCACATGCGCTGGACTTCGGGGCTAGAAGGTCGAGGGTTCGGGGCTAGAAGGTTGAGGGTTCGAGACCTGCTCCCTGCCCTGTTTCATTACAATATGTTACATTTGGTATGGTTACATAAGACAGAAGGTTACTTAAAGTGGAACTGACAGCATTTGAACCACTTTGCAGATATGACACAAATTACAAAATTATGACAGTCAAAAATATACAATTCCCAGTTTATGCTCCAAAACCAACTTGATAAGAGGTTTTAAAAATAGATTATATTTGACTCAAAATTCCATGACAAAAAAAATTACTCTCAGGTTGTAAATCCCAGCTGGCCTGGTACATTGCTTGCTGCCGCCACCCATTCGGTTTCAATGACTCAATATTTTGAACAAAAACAGACGACTGTCTGTAACTAAGGCTGGAAATGTCAATACAATCAAACTAGCAAGGGGCAATGATCACAAGTCAGTCATAACGTGGCTAAAAGGCTTGCGCACGTGTCAAACACAAGGCCTGCGTGCTGAAATAGGACACACAAGCGAGTATAAATGAGTCAACAGTTGAGTCAACGGCTTTATGAAATTACAGCCTGATGCGCTCGCATCGCTGAATTCAACTTAAATTGCGCTGCTTCCGTGTGGCCCGTTTACAGTGTGCAGCAGAGGGAAAGTGTATAGACATATGCCAAATTCCTAGCGACTAGGCTACTAAAATGTTGCAGTCTTGCTTCGGATTTTAAAGCATGACAATGAATAACCAAAAACAAAACCTGCAACAAAAAACCATGCAAAGGAGAAACATGTTGGCCTATCAGAGCAACGTTTGGGCAGTAGCCTAGGCTGGCTAATCAGCTACCGTACATTTTGAGTGCACCATACAGCAATGATGCGTTCAACTGCACCTGTGATCCATGCAGTGCAAAACAATGAAAGGGTCACACCATATTATGCACATCTGCAAGCATAGCAGCAAGGCTGGACAAATATTATTTATCTCTTCTTCTGTTTTATTATGTTAAAATGCTATATACAGCATCTTAAGTGGACATTATAAAGGGACATCTTTGTTTCTAATAAAACAATGGTCACTTTGGGTCGCAGTAGCGCGTAAAAAAATGACCTGTGAATTTGTTGTTTTTTCAGTGCGCTGACTGAGTTTTCCCCCTCTTTCGTTTTTCGGTGGCTACAACTGGAGATGCAGGTGTCATTCGGTTAGGTAGCAAGAAATGTGAATCACTTTGCCAGCTAGCTAGCTATGCTGAACTTGAATGACTGTTATCCAGAGTTAGCACATATCTTAGTTGTCAATCAAATGCATTCAACTGAGGGAGAGAGCCTACCTTTTTATGGTTGTTTGATGAAGTTCCAAAATGTAAGAGGACTCCCATGGTATTTACATAAATCCATTCAGGTGTATTTTGTGTATTTTAGCGAATGCGTTTTAATGATCTAAAGTTGTGCTACTGCCGGTAAACACACAGTCCAGTTCAAAGATAATGAGGACAGGCCTGTGTGGCAGTAGAACACAGGCCCACCGTAGCTCTGACTGGCGATGGCGCCAGTCCTGGACAAGACAGATGTTTTTATTAGATTTTATTTACTGCACTGTTGATTCATTGTCCAAACGCACGGCCCTTTCCCACTATATATTGCTATTGAATTTGTTGGATCTTTTTTAACAGCTTTTCATTTCCTTAAAACCGGTCAAACTGATTGGTCATTTGGAAACCTTCCCTAGTCCGTGAACATCCTCAATTACTGATGTCAACTATACTGAAAATATATATATATATATATATATATGCAACAGTTTCATACATTTTACTGAGTTATATTTCATATAAGGAAATCAGTCAATTTAAATAAATTCATTAGGCCCTAATTTATGGATTTCACATGACTGGGAAAGTGCGCAGCCATGGGTGGCACTGGAAGGATAGGGCCACCCACTGGGGAGCCAGCCAGGCCCAGCCAATCAGAATTATTTTTTCCCCATAAAAGGGCATTATTACAGACAGAAATACTCCTCAGCACCCCCCTCAGACGATCCCGCAGGTGAAGAAGCCAGATGTGGAGGTCCTGGGCTGAGGTTGTTACTGCAAAATGTTCTAAAAGGATGTTGGAGGCGGCTTATGATGGAGAAATTCAAATTGAATTCTCAGACAACAGCTCTGGTGGGCATTCCTGCAGTCAGCATTCCATTTGCATGCTCCCTCAAAACATGAGACATCAGTGGTATTGTGTTGTGTGACCAAACTGGACATTGTAGAGTGGCCTTTTATTGTCCTCATCGCAAGGTGCACATGTGTAAGCAATGATCATGCTGTTTAATCAGCTTCTTGATATGCCACACCTGTCAGGTGGATGGATTATCTTGGGAAAGGAGAAACGCTCACTAACAGGAATGTAAACAAATTTGTGTACAAAATTTGAGAAAAATATATTTTTTGGGGCATGTGGAACGTTTCTGGGATCTTTTTTATTTCAACTCATGACACATGGGACCAACACTTAACATGTTGTGTTTATATTTTTGTACAGTATAGATTGTTGATGATGCATTGGTCCGTCTATAAATGTATGACATTCTTGTGAGCAAGGCTTTGTTTAGTATTCTAGACAATCATCTAGCACTGACAGAAGAGAAGCTGCATGCATCTAATTATAGACAGGTTTACTAACACAGCCTTCAAATTGTTGAAAAAGATAAGCAGAAAAATATGTAAATGAGGCTTTAAAACTATTTTTTTTCCTGCACCACCTGTCTTTCCGCCGTCCCTGAGTAATGTACGCAGGTAGCCTACATGAAAACACAATCACTAGTTGTGTTTATGCCACATTAAAAAGGTAGACTAATACATTTTAAAAGTTAAATGACAAACCTTTACTATCAGGCCCATGGAGATCCTATTAAATGAATAGAGATTCACGTGGGTTCCCGTGTGGCTCAGTTGGTCGAGCATGGGTTGTGCCAGGGTTGTGGTTTTGAATCCCAAGGGGGACCAATATTAAAATGTATGCACTCACTACTGTTAAGTCACTCTGAATAAGTGTGTCTGTTAAATGACTAAAATGTAAAAAATAAAAAGATTCTATGATTAGGCCCATAAAAAAAAGTGTATGTGCAGACATCCAGTAGGAGGTCCCTGTACTGGGAATAAATTAACTCTATTTTCACCCATGTCCATACAAATGTAACATATTATACTAATTTCAGTGTCCCGGATTTACATTTACTAGGTTACTTCTACCTCAGAGTCCAGGTTGAATGAGTCCCTTTCCATAAACAAGAGGCCTCTAATATATCCATATATGATGTCTCAAACTGATTGAGCAAACCTTCCAGAACAATGGCGATTTTCTTTGGATTTTCAAATACGCTTGCCCGTTTTAAAATAAATTGGCTATGTTGAGTTGAAGAACAGAATGTACAACGAAAGCACAGACCTCAAAATGAATTATTTGTGTAGCCAACTATAAAGTTCGTAAAAACTATAAAGTAAACTGCTGTAAACTCTCGGATTACAAAACATTTCACGTAACTCATGACTAATTATCAAGGAAGTCATTACTCAGAAATGGGGTCAATAAAATGTACCACTATGTCATTGTGTTTTCCCAAGGAGTGGTCAATAGTTTTTTATATTTGTCATACTGAGATACCATAATGCACTGACTATTTGAAGAATACCCATTAGTTTGGCATCCAAGTCTTAAAGCTTACTGCTATGCATTAAACAACAAAACTCCACCCCTCAATACTTAGTTGAGGATAAGAATGACCTAGAGTATTTACTTTTTATTTAACTAGGCAAGTCAGTTAAGAACAAATTGTTATTTACAACGGCCTAGGAACAGTGGGTTAACTGCCTTGTTCAGGGACAGAACTAAATATGTCTATCTTGTCAGCTCGGGGATTCAATCTAGCAACCTTTTGGTTACTGGTCCAACACTCTAACCACTAGGCTACCCGAGTAGCCTGGTTTCCAGATCTGTTTGTGCTTTTGCCAACTCCTCGGCCGTATGGTGTGAAAACAATCTTCAGGAGTTGTCTAAAAGCACAACGAGGTCTGGCGACCAGACTAGAGCTAGACACAGATCTATCTATACTAAAGGGGAACGTCTCACTGTTCTATATTTGGGAGGTGTGCTGCCCAAATTGCGGCCTTCCCGAGTCCCGAAAAAGTGCTTGTGATAAAACTTGAATCCACAGTTATTTTTTGAAAGTGATTGATTCTCTGTAGCGAAGTTATGCTCTCTCGTGTAGTATTTGGACGTATTTTATTTATGTTGGTTCATTCAGGAGTAATATCATTTTGGGGAAAATTATACTATAATTCTGGCTAAATTATTTTGATTTATCAGGGGGTGCTGCAGCAACTCTACTTCACGCGGCCATGTTTGCCATATAGTACTTGTTTTCGGATGCACAGTATCACACGGCATGGATGACGGACATCCACAAATGAATACATACCATACGAAATGTAACATATCATACTAAATGGAGTATATCGGATTTACAGCTATTCCTGAATCCAGGTTGGATGAGACCCCTTCCCTGAACAAGTCGGGCCTGTAATATAGAATACATCCATGCACGATGTCTCAAACTGATTGCACAAAGCTTCCAGAACAATGGCAATTTTCTTTTGATGTTCTCTTTGGAGTTTCAAATTCGCGTGCCGATTTTAGAATCAATTGGCTGCGTTGAGTTGAAGAACAGAATGTACAATGAAAGCACAGTCCTCGAAATGACCCAATACAAAAAGGTTGTGTAGCCAAGCAACTGTAAAGGTAAATAAAAAAGATGGTCAATATAGCTGGCTCTACGTGTGTTATTGAGATGATAAAGGATCGGTGTGGTCCATCAGGCAAATAGAGTTGATGACCACAGAATAGCTATTTGAAGGTGGTCAGCTAACCATACTGTATCTAAGTCTTTCCACAGTAAATGACTGATAGTGTTACCATTTTGTTACACTTTCAGTAAGTGTAATGTGGAAAGACCCATCTGTGCTTATGCATTGTTTGGCTAGACAATAAGTTGGAAAAACAAATGTGCTGCCTGGCACCCAGGCTACAATACTGAAGAATCCATGATGCAAAACAAAAGCTGCCAACTTTTTCAGACATCTGCCATAATTAATATAGAACTGTCACAAAACAGACCAAAAATATATATATATTGTTTTCAATTAGATAAATTGACTACTTAATGACACCCTCTTGATAGCTCATAACAAGCACAAGGAACTACTCTCTCAGTTTACAGCATTTACCATAACTCACAACTAATTACCAACAAAGTCATTAGACTCAGAAATGGAGTCAATCAAATGTACTATTACATCATTGTGTTTTCCCAAGGAGTGCTAAATTGTTTTTTAAATTTCCGATACTGAGATACCATAATGCACTGACTATTTGAATAATACCCATTAGTTTTGTGTCCAAGTCTTAAAGCCTACTGGTATGCATTAAACAACAAAACTCAACCCCTCAATACTTAGTTGAGGATAAGAATGAGCTAGAGTAGTCTGGTTTCCAGGTCGGTTTGTGCTTTTGCCAACTCCTCGGCCTTATGGTGTGAAAACCATCTTCAGGAGTTGTCTAAAGTACAACAAGATCTGGCCACCAGACGAGAGCTAGACACACCCACATGCACCTATAGGTGAACGTCTCATTGAAAAGATCCAAGATTCAGCAAGTCTGACCATCTGGGATATCTGTCAGTCAGTTTTAGGACGACAACTGGGGTCCAACCAGAGTCGAAGTTCTCAATCTACATTTGGGCAAAATGTCCTTGAATCTCACGTACTGTACCACCCCCAAACCAACACCAGTTCCAGTCCTGGCTGAGGAGCCATCAGCTCCAGACATGCTCAGCTCTGGCCTTGGTCAGTATGAATGGAGATCAACTCCCTCTTTCATTATTGTTTACTACTCAATATCTCCTATACATTAATATAGAACTGTCACAAAACAGACCAAAAATATATATTGTTATAAATGAGATAAATTGACTACTTAATGACACCCTCTTGATAGCTCATAACAAAGCACAAGGAACTGCTCTCTCAGTTTACAGCATTTACCATAACTCACGCCTATTTACCAAGTCATTAGACTCAGAAATGGAGTCAATCAAATGTACTATTACATCATTGTGTTTTCCCAAGGAGTGCTAAATTGTTTTTTAAATTTCCGATACTGAGATACCATAATGCACTGACTATTTGAATAATACACATTAGTTTTGTGTCCAAGTCTTAAAGCTTACTGGTATGCATTAAACAACAAAACTCAACCCCTCAATACTTAGTTGAGGATAAGAATGACCTAGAGTAGTCTGGTTTCCAGGTCGGTTTGTGCTTTTGCCAACTCCTCGGCCGTATGGTGTGAAAACCATCTTCAGGAGTTGTCTAAAGTACAACAAGATCTGGCCATCAGACGAGAGCTAGACCCACATGCACCTATAGGTGAACGTCTCATTGAAAAGATCCAAGATTCCGCAGGTCTGACCATCATGTATCTGGGATATCTGTCAGTCAGTTTTAGGACGACAAATGGGGTCCAACCAGAGTCGAAGGTCTCAATCTACATTTGGGAAAAATGTCCTTGAATCTACCACCCCCAAACCAACACCAGTTCCAGTCCTGGCTGAGGAGCATTCAGCTCCAGACATGCTCAGCTCTGGCCTTGGTCAGTATGAATGGAGATCAACTCCCTCTCTCATTATTGTTTACTACTCAATATCTCCTATACATGTAGCCTTTCTCCAACACATCCCAGATGTTGAGGGATGTGTAGGAGAACTCTGCTGAGTTATCTAGTGCTTTGATGAGAAGAGAGAAACAAGTTGATGAAGCCTAAAAGAGAGAAAGAAAACTGGCAAAACAGTGTTTAGAGGCCAAGGTTAAGTCAGTGCTTGTCCTCTTGATGACCAGCCAAGAACACCTCCTTGACATTCCACTCGGCACAAGCTGGGAGTCAACCCCATTGATTTGAGCTTTAATACAAACATGTGTGTAAACTATATTTTCCCTTGTTGCTGCACCCCTATTGGGCATATGGTTTTCTTCCTGTACGTTTCCATTATGACAGGAAATGGGTAACGCGACTACTTCCACATATCAGTGGGAGTGTGATACGATGACAAAGCCCAGTGAATAAACCACGTATCATGTCTGATGTATTATACACTATTCATCCAAACGCGCTCACCTGATACAACTAACACAGACATACAGTAACATTGGGGAAAGGAATTGACTAACCTGGGAATTGAATAACCTGAATTCCAATGTCAATGAACAAGGCACTCCTTCATGTAGATATAAAGCAGAAAACTTTTATCAGAATTGGCTACATATTCTTTCACGAGGGTGTAACGAAAGACAAACACATAGGCCAATACAGCCTGGCAACATCAATAGATATGAAATTGATTACATTACTGCTAAACGCTGGTTTTGGCTAGTAATTCAATAGACAGAAGTAGGTCATTTACTCAGGTCATAAAAATTCATAAAAACACTCTACATCTGTAGGCTAATCCAAGGTCAATTATCAAATACATCACCACTACAATGGCAACATTAACAGAAATCCACACAAACTCCTACATGTAATGCATAGAAATCAACACAAACTCTTACATGTAAATGCATAGAAATGGAATACATGGCAATGTCTGATTTTAACCTGGGGAAGCACTTTAATTCCTCGAACAGTGCCCGAAGAGGAACTGACAAAGGTGTCAACTCACCAGTGCATAACCATGGGAGAGTGCAGAGCTTTTGAAAGTAGGCTTCCTTGTGGGAACCTCTACTAACTACGCCAACATGATTGTTATTTTGTGTAGAGGACGATGCACACAGTGTGGGTTGACTCATAACCCGCTATTTAGGGTCATGAAATATTGTGTGGATGAAGGGCGGGTGGGTGGCGGGTTCAATAAAGTAATATAAATCCCTAAATGTATAGCCTAATTATTGTGTGATTTATATCTATAGGCTACATTTGTTTTCATTTTATTATATTTAGGCTGTCTTTGTGTGGATTTGCGCTGCTCTGTGAAGTGCAAGGAGTAGGAATGCCCTGCCAATGCAGATGTCGGATTGACCATGCAGCGCCTTTAAACGAGGAGTTTGTGTTTATACAGGACCTCCCGCCCCGACCTACCGTCAACCAATCATGTCAATGCAGAGCTATACGGAGCCCTCCCCATTGTTACAAAATTTGGGGGTGCATGGCGATGTGGTATGGAGCTCGCCTTGGCCTCCGAAAGCCTCCGGATGCTCCGCATCTGCGTGATACCCTCTGTATGGAGCTTCCGGAATGCATTTCCAGAGAAAGCATAAATTGGTATTAACTTCACATGAGCAAAATAGCCTACACGCCAATCGCCAAATGCTTCTAGGAATGGCAGAAAAAAAATGAAGGTACATCCACTGAGGCAAAAAGGACAATGATATTAATTCAATAACAGAAAAGCTGCAAAACAGAGTTGAAAAGAAAGAGAAAGGAGGGCCAGGAAAGTAATGTTTGAGAAAGATTTGGTGAAGTGGTAAAAGATGATAGCAGTACTGGCTTTGTTATGTGTGATGATTGTGAGGCACTATACAAATTCCACAGTCACAAGACGGGGACTTCAAATATGGCCTACGGCACGTCAAGGGAACTGTAGACTACTGTTCAGATTAGTTCAATTGAAATCTGGACACTGACTGTAGGTCTACATAACCTTACTATTAACTCAGAATTAAGCACTTATTGCAGTAAAACGACACACCAAATGTACATTTTTTATCAGGAATCAAGGTAAGACCCAGATGCAGACTGTCGAAGTAACAATGTTTATTGTAGCAACCAGGCAGGCAAAGACAGGCAGGAGTCGAAAATCCAGGGTAAGGCTAAGGTACAGGATGGCAGGCGGATTCAGGGTCAGGGACGGGCAGAGTAGTCAGGCAGGCGTGTACAGGGTCAGGACAGTCAACGGTCAAAACCAGTAGGAAGAGGAAAGAGGCTGGGAAACGATAGGAGCTTTCAGGAAAACCGCTGGTTAGCTTGAACGAAAAACTTGAACTGGCAACAAACAGACAGAGAACAAATCAAATCAAATTTATTTATATAGCCCTTCGTACATCAGCTGATATCTCAAAGTGCTGTACAGAAACCCGGCCTAAAACCCCAAACAGCAATGCAGGTGTAGAAGCACGGTGGCTAGGAAAAACTCTCTAGAAAGGCCAAAACCTAGGAAGAAACCTAGAGAGGAACCAGGCTGTGGGGTGGCCAGTCCTCTTCTGGCTGTGCCGGGTGGAGATTATAACAGAACATGGCCAAGATGTTCAAATGTTCATAAATGACCAGCATGGTCGAATAATAATAAGGCAGAACAGTTGAAACTGGAGCAGCAGCACGGCCAGGTGGACTGGGGACAGCAAGGAGTCATCATGTCAGGTAGTCCTGGGGCATGGTCCTAGGGCTCAGGTCCTCCGAGAGAGAGAAAGAAAGAGAGGAGGAGAGAATTAGAGAACGCACACTTAGATTCACACAGGACACCGAATAAGACAGGAGAAGTACTCCAGATATAACAAACTGACCCTAGCCCCCCGACACATAAACTACTGCAGCATAAATACTGGAGGCTGAGACAGGAGGGGTCAGGAGACACTGTGGCCCCATCCGAGGACACCCCCGGACAGGGCCAAACAGGAAGGATATAACCTCACCCACTTTGCCAAAGCACAGCCCCCACACCACTAGAGGGATATCTTCAACCACCAACTTACCATCCTGAGACAAGGCTGAGTATAGCCCACAAAGACCTCCGCCACGGCACAACCCAAGGGGGGGGGGGGGGGGGCGCCAACCCAGACAGGATGACCACATCAGTGAATCAACCAACTCAGGTGACGCACCCCCTCCAGGGACGGCATGAGAGAGACCCAGTAAGCCAGTGACTCAGCCCCTGTAATAGGGTTAGAGGCAGAGAATCCCAGTGGAAAGAGGGGAACCGGCCAGGCAGAGACAGCAAGGGCGGTTCGTTGCTCCAGAGCCTTTCCGTTCACCCTCCCACTCCTGGGCCAGACTACACTCAATCATATGACCCACTGAAGAGATGAGTCTTCAGTAGAGACTTAAAGGTTGAGACCGAGTTTGCGTCTCTGACATGGGTAGGCAGACCGTTCCATAAAAATGGAGCTCTATAGGAGAAAGCCCTGCCTCCAGCTGTTTGCTTAGAAATTCTAGGGACAATTAGGAGGCCTGCGTCTTGTGACCGTAGCGTACGTGTAGGTATGTACGGCAGGACCAAATCAGAGAGATAGGTAAGAGCAAGCCCATGTAATGCTTTGTAGGTTAGCAGTAATACCTTGAAATCAGCCCTTGCTTTGACAGGAAGCCAGTGTAGAGAGGCTAGCACTGGAGTAATATGATACATTTTTTGGGGGGGTTCTAGTCAGGATTCTAGCAGCCGTATTTAGCACTAACTGAAGTTTATTTAGTGCTTTATCCGGGTAGCCGGAAAGTAGAACATTGCAGTAGTCTAACCTAGAAGTGACAAAAGCATGGATTAATTTTTCTGCATCATTTTTGGACAGAAAGTTTCTGATTTTTGCAATGTTACGTAGATGGAAAAAAGCTGTCCTTGAAATGGTCTTGATATGTTCTTCAAAAGAGAGATCAGGGTCCAGAGTAAAGCCGAGGTCCTTCACAGTTTTATTTGAGACGATTGTACAACCATTAAGATTAATTGTCAGATTCAACAGAAGATCTCTTTGTTTCTTGGGACCTAGAACAAGCATCTCTGTTTTGTCCGAGTTTAAAAGTTGAAAGTTTGCAGCCATCCACTTCCTTATGTCTGAAACACATTCTTCTAGCAAGGGCAATTTTGGGGCTTCACCATGTTTCATTGAAATGTACAGCTGTGTGTCATCCGCATAGCAGTGAAAGTTAACATTATGTTTTCGAATAACATCCCCAAGAGGTAAAATATATAGTGAAAACAATAGTGGTCCTAAAACGGAACCTTGAGGAACACCGAAATTTACAGTTGATTTGTCAGAGGACAAACCATTCACAGAGACAAACTGATATCTTTCCGACAGAAGATCTAAACCAGGCCAGAACTTGTCCGTGTAGACCAACTTGGGTTTCCAATCTCTCCAAAAGAATGTGGTGATCGATGGTATCAAAAGCAGCACTAAGGTCTAGGAGCACGAGGACAGATGCAGAGCCTCGGTCCGATGCCATTAAAATGTCATTTACCACCTTCACAAGTGCTCAGTGCTATGATGGGTTCTAAAACCAGACTTAAGCATTTCGTATACATTGTTTGTCTTCAGGAAGTCAGTGAGTTGTTGCGCAACAGCCTTTTCTAAAATTTTGGAGAGGAATGGAAGATTCGATATAGGCCAATTCAAGAGAGGCTTTATTACTGCCACTTTTAGTGAGTTTGGTACACATCCGGTGGATAGAGAGCCGTTTATTATGTTCAACATAGGAGGGCCAAGCACAGGAAGCAGCTCTTTCAGTAGTTTGGTTGGAATAGGGTCCAGTATGCAGCTTGAAGGTTGAGGCCATGATTATTTTCATCATTGTGTCAAGAGATATAGTACTAAAACACTTGAGCGTCTCTCTTGATCCTAGGTCCTGGCAGAGTTGTGCAGACTCAGGACAACTGAGCTTTGAAGGAATACGCAGATTTAAGGAGGAGTCCGTAATTTGCTTTCTAATAATCTAATAATCAAAAGAACACAGGTACACAGGGGATAATAGGGAAGAGCGGCAACACCTGAAGGGTGGTGGAGACAAGCAAAGACAGGTGAAACAGATCAGGGCGTGTCAATTTTGACTTGGGAACCGGAGTGGATAAATATTTATTTCCTTCAGAATTTTGAGAGAATGCGAATGCACAGTTAGTGCCTCTACAGATGTCCCTATCTTGATCAGTATCATAAAAGCTGATCGTATTTGGTCAAACTGATGCAATTTGGAAATTTCACAGAAAATCTTTCCTGTTTTTTGGGGGAGCATTTTCTCCCCTGTGCCTAAATGTATTTGATTCATGAAAGAAGCAGAGATGACAGAGAGAACCTTATCGAAGTCGACTAGGTTGAAGCATTCATTCTATCGATTTATGACATTCTGGTGAGCAAGGGTTTATTTCGTTTTCATGGGCAACTTCCACTGAGTGAACAAAACATTAAGCCCTTTCCATGACAGACTGATCAGGTGAAAGCTATGATCCCTTATTGATGTCACTTGTTAAATCCACTTCAAATCAGTGTAGATGAAGGGGAGGAGACAGGTTAAAGAAGGCAAGACAAACGATTTAAGTGCCTTTGAATGGGGTATGGTAGTAAGTGCCAGGCGCACTGGTTTGTGTCGAGAACTGCAACGCTGCTGGGTTTTTCACGCCCAACAGTTTCCTGTGTGTATCAAGAATGATCCACCACCCGAAGGACGTCCAGCCAATTTGACACAACTGTGGGAAGCATTGGAGACATGGGTCAGTATCCCTGTGGAACACTTTCAACACATTTTGAGTCCACACCCCGACAAATTGAGGCTGTTCTGAGGGCAAAAGGGAGGGGGGTGCAACTCAATATTAGGAAAGTGTTCTTAGTGTTTTGTACACTCAGTGTATAATGACAAGAGAAGCTGCATGTATCCAATTATAGACAGTTGACTAAGAAATCGATAGAACCTTGTATTCCCCAAGCAATATCTGCAAAAAGGTGGATTCTGAGAATTGGCTTTAATGTTCTGAACCGTGATCGGTTTGAATGGCATCAGCAATTTTCTTGTATTCTTTTGAACTTAACATGAATTGGGGTATTGAGTACTATATTTAGAGCACGTTGCACTGTGAATGAGGAAATATATGACTGGTTCTCCCTCGAGTTGTGTGAGAAACCACACGCTTGCTCCGTAAATGCACGTGAGAACTATGCACATGTATCCAAACAACATGGGAGAAATCGGACTCTTGCGCTGACATGTCAGGACTGTTTTCTTGGTACTTAACCATGTCTCTGGACCTCACACATCTACTGAAATATGGTGTTAAAGACTGGTGACTATGGATTGTCGTTCAAATGCTATCTATAAATCCAAAAGTCGTAACCCTCGATCTAGACTGGCCATTATCTAGTTGCTTCTACTGTCTGGAAATGTGCAATCTAACCCAGGTCCTGACATTCTTACCCCTGCCGAATTAAGTAGTCAGAGAGGCCTAAAGTTTCTGCATTTGAATGTAAAAAGTATTCTGCCGAAGCTTGATTTTGTGAATATATGGATAAAAACTGCCGACCTTGATGTATTTATGCTTTCTGAAACCTGGCTCGAAAAATCTATTACAGACAACAATATTGGCAGAAATAGTTAATGTTTTTTGTACAGATCGTAAATCTAAGGGTGGTGGTGTTGCTGTATACGTAGAAGACAAATTCTCAGCAGGCGTTCTGACTTCTGTTACTAAACCTAAGCAATTTGAATTATCTGTCTTTGAACCTAAACCTTGGCTCATCTTATTGTTGTATATTGTTGTTATCGACCATCTGCTACTGCTGGCTCTCTGGATTGTATTTTCAAATTGTTATCACAGAATGTCAATTCTGAGTTTGTCCTGATGGGTGATCTGAATCAGGACTGGTTAACATCTAGCTCTGATCAATTCAATGTTCTATGCAATACCTATAATCTCAGTCAGATTGTCAACAGTGTAACGAGGTCAAATATAAAATATCCTCCGAAATCCTCTTTGATTGATTTGACCCAATACTCATCGTTTTAATGCTTGTGGAATTTTTGCAAAATACATAAGTGATCACTGTGCTATTGCCTGTGTGAGAGATGGTAAAATTCCTAAGCTATCTCCATGTGTCATTACGAAAAGAAACTGGAAGCGGTTTGATATTCAAGTTTTTTTTATACATGATGTATCTAGCATTGAATGGAATTAATCCCTGATGTTAAACCAGCCTTTTCTTACTTCCACAATGCATTCCAAAATGTATGCAAAAGGCATGCCCCAAATTCAGGATTAAGGGCAGAGAGAACCCTTGCTTTACCGAGGAATTTACAAAAATCATAAGGGAACGAAATGCTATGTGGGCTAAAGCAAGAGGGACTGGTTCGGCGGATGACTGGATGGCTTTTAAACGTCTTCGAAATATGGGTGTGGCTATGACCCGTAAATTGAAAGCAGACCAGTAGTGAAAGGTTTGGAGTGCAAAAAAGATACACCACTTCCCAAATAATTGTTGGTAGACACACAGATTGTAACTGACAGAAACTCCATTCTGAAAGCCTTAAATCAGCATTTTCTAGATGCAGGCAGTTTATTTTAAAAAAGGTCAAAAGGTATAATTGAGCCCCCTATAAATTTACCTGACACCCCTTTGCCAGGTTCTCATTTTCATCCTTCTCTGTTTCAGACGTGTGTAAAGCCTTGAAATAAATTGATAGAAAAAAATCCCCTGGCGATCTAGACCCCCGCTTCCTACACCTAGCTGCAGACATCATTGCTCCCCCTTAACATGTATTTTTAACCTCACACCATGTTAAGGAAATCCAAGTTATGGAAATCTGCTTATGTACTGCCTCTCTTGAAAAGGTCCTTCGCTACTTGACTATCGACCCACATTAAAATTGTCTGTACTGTCTAAGGTATTGGAGTCCTTAGTTTGTAGGCAGCGAAAGGCCTACCTCCAAGAAAACATCTTAAATGGAATGCAATCAGGTTTTAGGTCTGTCCACCACTGTTTCAGCAACATTGAAGGTTTTAAATGACATCCACTGTGCTCTTGACAAGAAGTTACATTGTGTGTCTGTCTTCATTGAGTTGTCGAAGGCATTTGACACCGTGAACCATGCTGTGTTAGTGCAAAGTCTAAAATGTAGAATTACTGGGCATGCTCTAGATTGGTTTATAAATTACCTATCAAATCGTACACAATGTGTAATGGCGGATGGTTATAAATCTGAGTCCATAGAGTTGTGCTCAGGTGTTCCGCAAGGTTCTATTTTGGGCCCACTGTTGTTCATTTTGTATATCAACAACATTGGGGAAAATATTGAAACGGTGCATGTTCATTTTGATAACATAATACCACAATACCAAATGTATGATTTAAAGCTGGTTCTGAATTCAGGTAAAACAAAATGCATGGTATTTTCAAATGCCAGACATGTTACTAATCATGTCATTGCGACATTGACTGGACATCCTACAGAGCAAGTCAAAGTGTACAAATATTTGGGTGTGTGGGTTGATAAGCTGAGCTTCACTGTGCATGTAGAGAACTTGATAAGGAAGCTCAAACTGAGAATAAGTTATTACCGGCATAAGGCTGTTTTTTCTCTGGAGACCAGGAAGGTACGATGTACATTACTGGCGGTTTTAGATTTTAGTGATGTTATATACACTGCTCAAAAAATAAAAGGGAACACTTAAACAACACAATGTAACTCCAAGTCAATCACACTTCTGTGAAATCAAACTGTCCACTTAGGAAGCAACACTGATTGACAATAAATGTCACATGCTGTTGTGCAAATGGAATAGACAACAGGTGGAAATTATAGGCAATTAGCAAGACACCCCCAATAAAGGAGTGGTTCTGCAGGTGGTGACCACAGACCACTTCTCAGTTCTTATGCTTCCTGGCTGATGTTTTGGTCACTTTTGAATGCTGGCGGTGCTTTCACTCTAGTGGTAGCATGAGACGGAGTCTACAACCCACAAGTGGCTCAGGTAGTGCAGCTCATCCAGGATGGCACATCAATGCGAGCTGCGGCAAGAAGGTTTGCTGTGTCAGCGTAGTGTCCAGAGCATGGAGGCGCTACCAGGAGACATGCCAGTACATCAGGAGACGTGGAGGAGGCCGTAGGAGGGCAACAACCCAGCAGCAGGACCGCTACCTCCGCCTTTGTGCAAGGAGGAGCAGGAGGAGCACTGCCAGGGCCCTGCAAAATGACCTCCAGCAGGCCACAAATGTGCATGTGTCTGCTCAAACGGTCAGAAACAGACTCCATGAGGGTGGTATGAGGGCCCGACATCCACAGGTGGGGGTTGTGCTTACAGCCCAACACCGTGCAGGACGTTTGGCATTTGCCAGAGAACACCAAGATTGGCAAATTCGCCACTGGCGCCCTGTGCTCTTCACAGATGAGCATGTGACAGACGTGACAGTCTGGAGACACCGTGGAGAATGTTCTGCTGCCTGCAACATCCTCCAGCATGACCGGTTTGGCGGTGGGTCAGTCATGGTGTGGGGTGGCATTTCTTTGGGGGGCTGCACAGCCCTCCATGTGCTCGCCAGAGGTAGCCTGACTGCCATTAGGTACCGAGATGAGATCCTCAGACCCCATGCTGGTGCGGTTGGCCCTGGATTCCTCCTAATGGAAGACAATGCTAGACCTCATGTGGCTGGAGTGTGTCAGCAGTCACTGCAAGAGGAAGGCATTGATGCTATGGACTGGCCCGCCCGTTCCCCAGACCTGAATCCAATTGAGCACATCTGGGACATCATGTCTCGCTCCATCCACCAACGCCACGTTGCACCACAGACTGTCCAGGAGTTGGCGGATGCTTTAGTCCAGGTCTGGGAGGAGATCCCTCAGGAGACCATCCGCCACCTCATCAGGAGCATGCCCAGGTGTTGTAGGGAGGTCATACAGGCACGTGGAGGCCACACACACTACTGAGCCTCATTTTGACTTGTTTTAAGGACATCACATCAAAGTTGGATCAACCTGTAGTGTGGTTTTCCACTTTAATTTTGAGTGTGACCTCCATGGGTTGATAAATTTGATTTCCATTGATAATTTGTGTGATTTTGTTGTCAGCACATTCAACTATGTAAAGAAAAAAGTATTTAATAAGAATATTTCATTCATTCAGATCTAGGATGTATTATTTTAGTGTTCCCTTTATTTTTTTGAGCAGTATATATATATATATATATATATATATATATATATATATATATATATATATATATATATATATATATAACAGGCCTCACCCACTACAGAGAGCACTTGATTCAGAATATCATGTGGTCCTCAGGTTCATTATGAATTTAAAAAATGTCTTTTTTTCAAAAACATGATTGATCTCTAGAGCGCTGTTTGCTGGTCGTCACTGACCTTGTTTAGGTTTCAACACGGGTATATACTGATTTAAAATACCATTTTATATATGTTCCTTTTTAATCAGGTCAGTAAATACATATGAATTACAGTCCCATTCTCATTTGCTTTGAACAGTACCAAGAATTAGAACAAGTCATGGTAGAAATAGTTTTAGTTACTCAGCTCCATGGTCCTGGAATTCTCTCTTGAACATTTAAACACTTTGATGATCTAGTCTCATTGGTGGAGTTTAAACACTTGATCGATGTAAATATCATAGAATAGTGTAATTGTCTTTAGGACAGCTGTTATTTAGTCAAGACATGTGTTTAACGTAATATATAATTGTACTGTATGTGTGTCTATAGTTTTGTTTAATGTTGTTAGTGTATGTAAGTTGTTCTGAAACTTTGTTCCCCCTGCTGTTATTGGACCAGGTATTTTGTGAAAAAGAGATGTTCTCAATGAGAAAAACTTGTATAAATAAAGTTTAAATAAAAAAATATATATATTAGGTAGAGACCATTGCACAGAACAAGGCTGTCAATAACTCATTTAACAAAAATGCTGATAGAACAAGAAAATAGCCTACCAAAATGTCAGAAATAAACTTGGCAAAAAATGAAACGTCCTCTCACTGTCAACTGCGTTTATTTTCAGCAAACTTAACATGTGTAAATATTTGTATGACCATAACAAGATTCAACAACTGAGACGTAAATTGAACAAGTTCCACAGACATGTGACTAACATAAATTGAATGTGTCCCTGAACAAAAAGGGGCCGGGGGGGAGATCAAAAGTAACCGTATCTGGTTAAGCACTGCAGTGCATCTCATGGACTGCACCAGATTTGCCAGTTCTTGCTGTGAGATGTTACCCCACTCTTCCACAAAGGCACCTGCAATTTCCCAGACATTTCTGGGGGGAATGGCCCTAGGCCTTCACCCTCTGATCCGGGTTCTTCGCTGGCAATGGCAGAACATTGACATTCCTGTCTTGCAGGAAATCATGCACAGAACAAGCAGTATGGCTAGTGGCATTGTCATGCTGGAGGGTCATGTCAGGATGAGCCCGCACTGCGTTGAGATTGCTTGCAATGACAAGCTCAGTCCGATAATGTGGTGACTCACCGCCCCAGACCATGATGGACCCTCCACCTCCAAATCAATCCCGCTCCAGAGTACAGGCCTCGGTGTAACGCTCATTCCTTCGACGATAAAACATGAATCCGACCATCCCTGGTGAGACAAAACCGCGACTCGTCAGTGAAGAGAACTTTTGCCAGTCCCGTCTGGTCCAATGACAGTGGGTTTGTGCCCAGAAATCCCAATTAAAATGACTCAAACATACAAGTATTTTATACCATTTTAAAGATAATGTTGTTGTTAATCCCACCACAGTGTCCGATTTCAAATAGGCTTTACAGCGAAAGCACCACAAACGATTATGTTAGGTCAGAGCCAAGCCACAGAAAGACATTTTTCCAGCCAAAGAGGAGTCACAAAAAGCAGAAATAGAGATAATTAATCACTAACCTTTGATGATCTTCATCAGATGACTCATAGGACTTCATGTTACACAATACATGTATGTTTTGTTCGGTAAAGTTCAAATTTATATAAAAAAATCTCAGTATACATTGGTTCAGTAGTTCCAAAAACATCCGGTGACTTTGCAGAGAGCCACATCAATTTACAGAAATACTCATTATAAATGTTGATGAAAATACAAGTGTTATACATGGAAATATAGATATACTTCTCCTTAATGCAACCGCTGTCAGATTTCAAAAAAGCTTTACGGAAAAAGCAAACCATGCAATAATCTGAATACAGCGCTCAGACAAACAAATACATATATCCACCATGCTGGAGTCAGATGTCAGAAATAACAAATATTCCCTTACCTTTGATGGTCTTGATCAGAATGCACTCCCAGGAATCCCATCTATAGGATGTTAACATAAATCTTCAACAATATTCCTACAGGAGAATTCCTTTGTCTTCAGAAAAGCAAAGGAACGGGAGATACCTCTCGTGTGACCAGCGCGTGACTGCTGCCAGACCTCTGACTCAATCCCCTTTCATTCGGCCCCACTTCACAGTAGAAGCATCAAACAAGTTTCTAAAGACGGTTGCCATTAGTGGAAGCCTTAGGAAGTGCAAAATGACCAATATCCCAGTGTATCTTCGATAGGGACGGAGTTGAAAATTGACCAACCTCAGATTTCCCAATTCCTGGTTGGATTTTTCTCTCAGGTTTTTGCCTGCAATATGAGTTCTGTTTTACTCACAGACATCATTCAAACAGTTTTAGAAACATCAGTGTTTTTTCGATCCAAATAATACGCATATACTAGAAACTGGGACTGAGGAGCAGGCAGTTTACTCTGGGCACCTTATTCATCCAAGCTACTCAATATTGCCCCCCAGCCATAAGAAGTTATTATCGACCGTTCCACAGGTGCATGTTCATTAATTGTTTATGGTTAATTGAACCAGCATGGGAAGCAGTGTTTAAACCCTTTCCAATGAAGATCTGTGAAGTTATTTGGATTTTTACAAATTATCTTTGATAAACAGGGTCTTGAAAAAGGGCCTATTTTTTTTGTTGTTGTCGAGTTTACATCTACATTAGGCAACAAATGCAAAAAATCCTGCACCCCCTCAAAAAAAAAATAATAATTCCACCGTCTGACTGTAGCCTACAATATATTTTCTATATTTGCAGGTTAGGGTCAGGGCATCAGATTTTAGCAATGGGTTATTAGCAGTTGCAGGCAGGTGAACAAACAGTTGACCCACACCTCATGGACTTCGTGTAAAACACCATTAGAACAAACCACTTGTTTAAGTGTCAAACCAAAATCAACAAAATCGTGATAACAGCATTTATTGTGTTTTTCCCTAATCAATTATAAATTCATTGGACAGGAACAGCCCTGCAAATCATTACAAGAATCTGGAACAAAATAAGAGGGAAGATAACCTCAGCTACAAATTTGGTGTGCTGACAAAAAAAAAAAAAGAGCTGTACAAAAAAAGTTATGCGAATAATAATAATAAACCGGGGCAAGATTTAGATGTAGTGTTTTGTAAATTATTTTGTAAACAATAGGCATACAATATAGGAAGTAACAAATGTTCCCTTGGAGACAATGAGTTGAACTGTAGACTGCAACACTGGCTGGCATGATTAGGCATTTACAGAACTCTAAAGCAATAATATACCCTCCTTGTCCAATAAATGTCATTAACACAATGTTTTAAAATAGCCACATACGACAGCATCTCTGCTCCATACATCCAACCTTTTGTCCTGTCCCTGCTTGTGTGTTTAGAGATAACGAGGTATAGAAAAAGGTCAATGTCCTTATTGTTCACCTCTCAGCCACCTATCCAATAAAAACAGAGCATGGTTGTAGTGGTCAGTCATTGTTCCCTATGATATTGCAACGTTACAGAATCATGAAACATGGCTGAATGACTGCAAGACAAAAAAGGGGCATAAGGAAATAAAAGGATAAATAAAAATAGAATATATATATATATATTTTTTAAAAGAAAGTGTGACAGCATTTCTAGCACAAAAGGCCAGTTGTTGCTATGGAAGAAAATGCAATTGTTTGATTTACAAAAGTACATCAAATAAATTAAAGATTCATTGCAGGACCGCAAGAAATTACATAATCAAACAATGCATTAGACACATGCACAGAGAAATGTACATATGTGTACGTCCACAATGGCACCCTATTCTTCTATGGGCCCTGGTCAAAAGTAGTGCACTTTATAGAGTGCCATTTGGGACGCACAGAATTTATTTGTAGACAACATTTTCCAGGACTAGGCACCCCCATTCCTCGTAAAATACCATTGTGGTAGTGCCAGCACACCAGAAATGTCTAATGCTTTGGGTTTGTTATAGGTATATGGGTTATATTTAATCACATGATCACTTCCTTACATGGTTTCCAGGTTGTCTCAGTAACAGGGGAAGAAATATTCAGCCACTTTTATACACTTAACTTTAAATTTAAATAGTAAAGCAAAGATGCTAAACAGAGTGGTGAATTACTTAACACATTCACTCTCAATTTCACCGTTAATACATTTCCTTAAAACAACCCCCCCCCCCCTCCCCCCCATGACCTACACATGATAACATCCAGGAGATAATGCTAATAAAATAAAAACTCCCCCGGCCCAAACCACCCCCCTCCCATAAGAGACCATGTCATCCAAACTTAGGGCATCCCAACCAAAGCCCCCCCTTCCCCTAACAGCCCATTGCTCAAGATGCATTCAACCCCACATCTGCATACGGTAGTAACCCCAACCAAATAAACACATCTCTTTAGAAAGCAAGTCAGTTTGTTTCAAAATGTCTTCCATGATCTTATGGGGTAGTTTAGTTTATTCAATGAATTAAATGGCTCAAAGTGCTAATCAGACTCTTTTAAGGAAAGAAAATAATTGAAGAGGAAGAAGAGGGGAGAAATATGAGGAAGGCCATTCCACAGCTGTCCAACAGCAACCTCTATTGGCCAAGGAATAGAGTCACTATGTTCTCCTCAAACTAACAAGGAAAACAATTTATACTCCCCCCACCCCAATTCCTTTACCTCACCTGGCAGTTCCCCAGAATGATTATAGCTGTTATTATACATGTATATATTGCTATAAATATATATGGCCCTTATTGAAAGAAAACATGAGTTTCACATTAACAAGAAAGTACCATAATCTCTATATAGCTAAGTGGAAAGTGTTCTCAGTAAAAGTGAGCTGGCAGCAGCCTCCATTATTTGTTGCACTCATCAACCAAGGTATAAAACACAAGAAATAACCACACAAAGCATCCTCTTTGTAGTTGCAAATTTACACCTCTAAAATGAGTGCTCACTGCACTATACAATTTCCTCCGTTTACACTTTTTCCTGAGTAATACTTATCCTTGTAACAGACAATATCATTATTTATTTTTTGCTATTTCAGTTCTGGGCTATTTCCTGCCACCATCATTGTTATTCTCATTATTATGCTAGCTACAATTGTAAAGTTGATTGCTAAAACCCTTAAGCTCATGGGAGAAAAAACAAGTTCATTGCTACTCTGTTTGCTTTTCAAAAAAAGGTACTTTTCATTCTAACGATTAACGAGCAGACCAAAAAGGACACAAGAAAAACAGACTAAATACATAGATATTTACTTAAAAAATATATCTTAAAAAATTGCATTTGAATAGTCCTTGAAGACCAGTCCTGGGGAGAGGGTTGAGGCATACACATAGCGGCAGTGTAATAATAATAATTAAAACTTCACTTAATAAAAATAAGAATAAAATAGGAGCACAAAAAAAAATTTTGAAAAAAAATAATAAAAAATGGACAAAACATGAAACTCCAACAGAATGCTGTCCCCTCCCAGGCCCTTATCTGTAGCTTTGGCTTGTTGGGGTTTTGGAACCTGTACTTACTGCCTCATTGACGTCGGCTAACAAACTAGTATACCCTGAGAATTCGGAGACTGGTGTCCTTATCCTGTGGTCCACCTCCCCGCAAGAGTCAGCGCCGTACGACAAGGCGCCACGGCCGGCCGACTTGAACTGGGATCCAAAGGCCTGGGCAAAGTTCTCGATCGTGTAGGAGCCCTTAGAGGGGTCCAGAGAAGCCAGGTTCTGCGAGTCCTTCTGGCTGCCCAGGTCAGACGGGTTGATCTGGTAGGAGGAGGGGGAAGAGGAGGAGTGTTGCTTCTCCATCTGGTCAGTGAGCTCCTGAGAAGGGGTAAGCTGCTGGTGGGTGGCAGGCTCCAGGCTGTTTAGGTGGAAGCTGTGCTGCGGAGAGGAGTCTGACAGCATCGCAAAGTGGGACTTTGGCACGGAGGAGGGCAGGGTGGGAGAGGCCACCGGCTGGCCGAAGCCACACTCCAGAGGGGACGTAGTGTACATGTGCTTGTCTGTAAAGAGTGGGTTGCGTTGGTGGGTGCTGGTGAAGGGCCCTGTAGCTGGGGGCCCGGGGCCCAGGGGGAAGCCTGTGTTGTGGCTGGTGCGTTCCAGGGCCTGCAGCAAGAAGCGGGAGTACTCGTGCATAATGACCGTCTTGTCTCCAGACGGGCTGGGAGAGTCTGCATCGTGGCTCAGGTCAGAGCCATCTGCTGAGACAGGGTGCAGCGACACGTGCTGGTCACTGAGGTCAAAGTGCACGTCGTGGTGTGAGCTGTCTGGTTTCTGGGTGTAGTGGTCCAGCAGGCTCTGCAGTACCTCGTCAGGGATCCCCGACCTGTCGTGCTTGTCCACGCCCATGGGGGAGGAGTCTAGCAGACTCAGGGGCGAGTCGCTGTCCATCACACCTGAGACCACCCCCTGGATAACCGACTGCTGGGACGACAGGTGACCAACGTTGACCTCATAATCGTTGGTGCTGCTCCCTGCCACCCCGGCCCCTGATGCTGCACTGTTGGCCGCGTTAAGGTAGCGTCTCTTCTTGAGGAACTGCATGGCATCATCATAGTTGCTGCTGGTGGGACCCGATTTGGCCTCAGAGCCCTGCATGAGGCCCATCCCGACCATCCCCACACCCTCACCCTGCTCCATAGTGCCCTGCTTGGCCTGCCCCAAGCCCCCCTGGTCCAGGGCCTTACGGTTGGCCTTCTTGAAGGCCATCTTAGGGGCTCTGCCTTGATGCTCGTGGTGCATACTGGGCCCTGGCGGAGTGGACGAGGACACAGTGTGATTCTCCACGCTGTAGTCATGGAGACTGTAGCCTCCCGACGGCGCCCCGTGGATGTGTGCTCCGCCCAGCCCTCCCGCTTCAGCCGGTCCCGCCGCTTTCTTCCTCTTGCGCTCCCCTCCCTCAGAGTTTTTGGACTTGCCCCTCTTCCGGCCCGAGGCCCCAGTGTTTCCCTGAGTGATTCCGTAGCTGCCCTGCCCCATGTCCTCACAGCCCAGGTCCAACATCCCAGGCTCCAGACCCTTCTTTATGGCTTCTCCACAGGTTCGCTTGTGCTTGAGTAATCGGTCTGTCCTAGAAAAAAACTGCAGGGCAGAGAGACCATAAGTAGGGTACAGATTGTAAACAGCAGAATGGGATAGACACAAAGACATTTCCATCCCGAGAAATATAACTTGTCAGGTCATGCCATAATGGAAGTGGGCATATTAGGATGCATTGTCCCCGAGGGGACATTTGTTTTGGCCATTCAAAAGTGCTGCTGCTTCCACAGGTTAAAAACAGACATGCATCATAACCACTCCCCTCCCAACCCACGTCAACCTATTTCAGTAGATTTTTCATGTGGAGGTCACTACCTGTTGGCAGGTCTCACATCTGTATGGCTTTTCTCCACTGTGGGTCCTCTTGTGTCTCTCCATGTGGTATTTCTGAATGAAGCGCATGTTACACTGGTCACAGCAAAAAGGCTTCTCTCCTGTCATGGGAAACATCACAGAAGATCTAAAGAAAAATAACCATCTACAAAACATAGGTTTGCTCATTGTGTCATCCAACTATTGGTGCACAAAGGTAATTGACTGTTTTCCTCTCACGCGTCATTAGTGTGCTTGACGTGTGTGTGGGATGTATGACACGCCACTCACCGCTGTGGATCTTCTCGTGCCGCTGTAGTAGGTACTTCTGGATGAAACTCATGTTACACTGGCTGCACCTGAACGGCCTCTCACCTAAGGCAACACCACAGCCACACAGTTATGGTTACTAAGTTAAATCCTCTGTGTCTGCCTAGTCTATTCAAAACTAATACTGCACTGGTTTAATTTCAAGGTTTCCTACAGTGACTTTGTGAAAAACTTGTTTTTCTAACCACACAATCTATTCCAAAAATTTCTGGAGATATTTTTGCTTTTATAATCTAGTAGAAAAACCAACCGAGACCACACCGAATGCTAGAAATGAACAGACATTTTGATCAGTGGCCTAGGTACCCGTGTGAATGAGGACCTCCCATAACAAACATCTCGTCTGTCTATTCAATTCAACACAAATACTGAACTTCTTTCGTTTGTGAAAGTGAAAAATGTTCCCTCAAGATATAATTTTTCATTAAAAAACAAACAGATTAAAAATTAGCCTAATAGATCAGTCAGTAGGGTCCTGGGTACCTGTGTGGATGAGGACATGTCTGCGCAGGTGGTATGAGCTCCTGAAGGATGCGCTGCAGTGCTCACAGATGTGGAGCTTCCCGTTGGGCCACAGGCTGCCTCCATCTGCATCCGGCATCATTGATTGCTTTTGGACAAAAGAAGGTCAATTCAACTAACAAATGCAATTTAATTTATTTAATGCATGATAGTTTCACTGAAGATTGAAACTAAGTTCAGGAAAAAAATATACTTTGATGTAATGGATCAATAAACTATTGAAAAATGAATTATATCTAAATCAAGATAACTTAGGATGCATATCAAACACATACAACTTGAATAGAATTGACAGTTCACATACCTTAGGCTCTCCACGTTTCCGCCGGGGCTTGCTCTCGTCACCATTTGACCTTCGACCTCTCTTTCCTGAGGACTCCTTTCCTAACCGACTCGGCAGCTGGATGACAAAAGGGAGGCGCACAGTGAGCAAGAAGACTTAATTAAATGAGCACTTGAGAGAATGGGAAGGGCCTAGTTCAGTCACATAGCCGACATATTGCATGTGTACACAAGACAAAAACAGACTCATGCAGCATTTAGTGAAAGCTCATTTCAGCCATTGCAGAAGGCTGCCTTGGGGAAGTGCCAGAAGGTAGAGTAATAAACCACATATTTATGGCTCCCCCTGTGCATCTCTCCAGACAGTTAAGCAGTCATTCAAATGGGAGAGCTGCTGTTAATTTAGGATGCATATCAAAATGGCCTATATAAAAGGGAATAGGGTGTCATTTGAGACACTTAGAATCCCATAGAAAAGGCCTATGCTTATTAACTAGCAACTCAAGTGTAAATACAGACTCATTAATATTCAGCATGTTCACCCACTATGAAGAGCAATCTTCAAACAAAAGGGTCTGTGGTTTAGGAAAGGGACACTGGGACTTCAATTACACTTCCCAACACCATATGGATACTAAGAACATGGCTGTCTGAAATGGCATCCTATTTCCTATATAGTGCACTAATTTTGACCAACGGCCTATGGGCCCTGGTCAAAAGTCAGACACAGCCTATGAGTGTGGATGGGTGCATGTGAAAGACGACGGAGCTCTCAAATATCAACCAATCATTGTATTAGATCAGGGGAAAGGCTAGCCAAAACAAACCCGTCTCATTTCCGCAACCAAACGAGCGCAGGATCAGTGGGCTCAAAATGTCTGCAAGCTCACATGCATGTCATTATCCTGAAAATAATAGCACCATTTGGGCTGCTCCGACTGCACTCCAAATGAAACTACTCATAACTTTAGCAGGGAATCGGCTTTTTGAGTGGAGAAAAATGATAGTCTCCTCAGTAATATAATCATACATGTGTATAGATAACACAGTTAAATAAAAGGTTAAATAAAAACATCTCAAAGTTAATGTAATGTATTCTCTAAGATGTCCTTGGATAAACTAATAAACCATATTTAGTGAGCAGGAAATGATATGTCTAGCTTTTCAATGAGCATGCCAAGTGCTGCCTAGTAAACCTCTGGAGTCTGGCTATTGTTAGGCAGAGAGAGAGCATGTGTGTGTAAAGACAATGTGTGAGTGCAAGCTCAAACAAGACGACCGTGTCCTTGCCAAGACATTTCCATTCACACGGAGAGGCACAATCTCAATCGTTTTGGGAGGGACATATTTTGCATTTGATGCCTTATATTTAGGTCACCATTACTAAATACTCCCTCTCCGCTGCCCCCACCCTTTCACACATTCCCTCAATCCATCAGTCTTTGGTGAGATTGGCCATGTTACAAGCCCACACCCCAAAAGACAGGTGGATATCTGATCAACCAAACCTCCGGAGTAATTATTATATATATTTTTTTTTACTAATTGTAATGCTGCAGTAAATTAGACATTTCAATAGAGAACATTTTCCTTTATTTTTTAACACAACAAAAGAGGGAAATTTGGTGTGGGTCAAGGCCAGACACCATAGGCTGAAATTATATTTTTGCATTTACCTATCAATTTTGAGATTTTGTTGGTATTTTGGGCCATTTAATATTATTATTTTTTCAGAAATGTACATGTCAAACTAAACTCAGCAAAAAAAGAAATGTTCCTTTATCAGGATCCTGACTTTCAAAGATAATAGGATTTTTATGAATTAGCTTCAGATATTCATTGTAAAGGATTTAAACACTGTTTCCCATGCTTGTTCAATGAACCATAGACAATTAATGAACCTGTGGAACGGTCGTTAAAACACTAACAGCTTACAGACGGTAGGCAATTAAGGTCACAGTTATGAAAACTTAGGACACTAAAGAGGCCTTGCTACTGACTCTGAAAAACACCCAAAGAAAGATGCCCAGGGTACCTGCTAAACTGTGTGAATGTGCCTTGGGCATGCTGCAAGGAGGCATGAGGATTGCAGATGTGGCCAGGGCAATAAATTGCAATGTCCGTACAGTGAGACACCTAAGACAGAGCTACAGGGAGACAGGACGGCCACTGATCATCCTTGCAGTGGCAGACCACGTGAAACAACACCTGAACAGGATTGGTTCATCCGAACATCACACCTGCGGGACAGGTACAGGATGGCAACAACAACTGCCCGAGTTACACCTGGAATGCACAATCCCTCCATCAGCACTCAGACTGTCCGCAATAGGCTGAGAGAGGCTGGACTGGGTGCTTGTAGGCCTGTTAGGTAGGTCCTCACCAGACATCACCGGCAACAACATCGCCTACGGGCAAAAACCCACCGTCACTGGACCGGCAAAAAGTGAGTCGCGGTTTTGTCTCACCAGAAGTGATGGTCGGATTCGCATTTATCGTCGAAGAAATGCGCGTTACACCGAGGCCTGTACTCTGGAGCGGGATCGATTTGGAGGCGGAGGGTCCGTCATGGTCTGGGCCGGTGTGTCACAGCATCATCGGACTGAGCTTGTTGTCATTGCAGGCAATCTCAAAGCTGTGTGTTACAGGGAAGACATCCTCCTCCCTCATGTGGTACCCTTCCTGCAGGCTCATCCTGACATGACCCTCCAGCATGACAATGCCACCAGCCATACTGCTCGATCCGTGCATGATTTCCTGCAAGACAAAAATGTCAGTGTTCTGCCATGGCCAGTGAAGAGCCCGGATCTCAATCCCACGGAGCACGTCTGGGACCTGTTGGATCAGATGGTGAGGGCTAGGGCCATTCCCTCCAGAAATGTCCGGGAACTTGCAGATGCCTTGGTAGAAGAGTGGGGTAACATCTCACAGCAAGAACTGGCAAATCTGGTACAGTCCATGAGATGCACTGCAGTACGTAATGCAGCTGGTGGCCACACTAGATACTGTTACTTTTGACCCCCCCCCCCCCCCCCCTTTTGTCTGCTGTTGAATCTTGTTATGTTCATACAAATATTTACACGTTAAGTTTGCTGAAAATAAACGCAGTTGACAGTGAGAGGACATTTCTTTTTTTGCTGAATTTAGATAAATGTATATTTTCTTTAGTTTATCATACTAGTCATCAACATAATTCATTTTAACCACTTTAAAATGCACATACAATCATTTCAAAGCTCACTACATTGAATTACACAATTTAAAAGTACATTTCATAGAGAATGTTACAAACGGGTCTATTTAGTAACTTACTTTGGAGATGGTGATTGGGTCTATATAGGCGTTTGACAGCCTAATTTCACTGTACTTTTCTTCAACTGCCATTTACTGAAAGTCAGACCCTTCCCACACACCAACCAACTCATTTCCTCAGCTTCAGAAGCATCTGGCTTCACCAAATTCTGTATGGTTATGCTTAGGTAGACTTGCCGAGAGGAAATTGAGGATATCTTGTCAATTTTTTCTTCTGGGTAAGATCTTGTTGGGAAACATTTGCCAAAAAAGTGTTTTACCTACATCTATGTCTTTAGTATTTTACAGATAGAAAGATTAAAAAAGTATTTACCCACAATTTGCTCTGGACAAGTCCGGTCGTGGAGTGTTGGAGTGAAACCAAAATATTTAGGCTGACTTCATCCAGTGTCCAGAAAAATGGATTTGCGTGATATGCAATCATGTGCATATTTAATGATATATTGCCCAATTTGCATATTTAAATAAAATATGTATGACAATGTGTAATACCAAAAAGTCATTTGTCTACATACAACCGGTAAAGGTTGATGGTGATACAAATAAGATTTTTTTATTTATTTTTTAAATCCCTATTATGGTGTGGTGCCTTGCCTTGAATTCTCTGGTTTAAAGAACATTACAGTCTGGTTCCCCAGACACAGATTAAGTTTAGTCCTGGACTAAAAAGCTATTTCAATGGAGAATCTCTGTTGAGAAGGCTTTTTAATCCACAACTAGGCTTTGTGTGTGTGGGAAACCAGCCGTCTAAGTATTGATGTGTCAGAAGGCCTTACGTTGCCTAGGCTAAGGTCATGCACCAGCAGATTCTGGTGGTTGCCCATGGACACCTCCAGGAGCTCTGTGCTCTTCCCCGGGCCTCCAGGGTACAGCGGCTGACGGTAGTCATGTTCTGTCATCTTCTCCTGCTTGATGTCCATGGCATGGACATAGTCCCCCACCCCGCCATACTCCACCAGGCCGCCCACCCCAGCCATGCTGCAGTCTGGAGAGTCCCGCTCCTTCTTCAGGATCATCTCGTGAGGGCCTGGCAGGTCCTGCATAACAGACTGGGTGGCCAGCCGGGTGAAGCTGGTCACTGGGGGCAGGTGACTGAACATGATCATGCCAGGGGAGAAGTTGGAGTCCATGCTCCCATTGGAGCGCAGGAAGTCATTACCTAGTTTGTCTTGAATGATGCTCATGATGAACTTGGTGGTGGGCAGGTTCAACTAAAGGGAGCCAACCGGAACCATCCTGGGAAAGAAAGAGCAGATGCTGAAGTACAATGCAACTTTATTGTCCATAAGTTATAGCGAACGGAAATGTGTATTCTGCTCTAAAAATGTGTTTCTCCCCTCAGATAGCATATGTCGCACAGACACAGCTGAGAGGAGAGCAGGGTGAAGCTGCAGTGCAGCACTCCTGGATGAGTGGAAAAGAAACATTAACATCTGGGTGGCCTTTCCATCAGTGATATATGATGGTTTGTTTTTGGTTTACATGTGCTGCTGACACCAACTCACATGAAATAAATTAACTGTCCAGACAGACATTGACTGGATGGGCGGCATTGTTACAATGGGCTGTCCCTGAGGAATCAGTTTCATGCACTCTGATCTCCCCATCAAGTGCTTAGCCAGATTAATAATAAGGGTTTGTGGGTCAACAACAAACAGCCACGGTCTGGAGTCTGACTTGTGTGAATTATGGTACCCTAAAAACAGGCTATTTTTTTTAGAAAGTCTTCAGTCAACCTCAGATGTAGCTGAATTAACCTGGGTAAAAGTTATAGCCTATAATATGTTAAACCCTGACGTCCTATGAGAGAGCGGAATAAACCTGAAGCAGCGTGTTAATCTGTCATCCTATTTGAGGACTAGGCTAATTAACTAAAAAAGGCAACAGCCCAGTTAGGTTATAGAGGTAAAGGGAAGGTCCATTTCTGTATTTTAATCTGTGACTACAGGTCGTCATCATCATAGGACACCCATCAAACATGGGCTTTAAAGTTAAAGAACCAAGCAAGAGTAGCCAGTACTAGCCACTGAAATACTATCAAGAAACAAAATAAAACTGATAACATGGGTATACTGCAAAACGTTGGCTGTTTAATATACGTGTCTATAGCTACAGGAAGATTAGGTTGATCTCACAAAATTAACACTTTTCTAAGTTACCATCATAACACGACATTTGAGATGACTGAGGTTAGGCATGTCTCAGCTGCTGTGCTATTTTACAAATGTAACGAGGAATGACAGAGGATTCCAAAAGGCAAAATCAAAATGGAGATTTTGGAATAAGAAGAACAACATCATCCAAACCAGTGCATCACCTTGAGGAAGATATCAGTGGCACTGATAGCTTAACTCGGTGAAATAGCGATAACAAAATATAAGCAGCAATTTCATAATTTAACATTGTCCAGACTACCATTACCTAGCCAGTTTCTTGTATTCAATTGAATTACTTTACAATAGTGTGTTTTCATTCACAAAACACAGTTAATTTGAATAGCTTCAGATTTCACGTGTAACTTAATCGTGTCTCTGAACTTCATTGTCTCCACCAGCATACCTAGCCTAGCTCGATTGCAATTGCATTGGATGAAACTTGCTAGCATGCTGATACCAAATAAAGCTAACAGCTAGCTAACAGATGCATATGTAACATGCTACAGTAAAATGGTATGTATTGTAAGAAAGCGTTAGTTGAAAATTAAAACGAATTCAGTGGTAAAAAAAAATCAGAAAGTAATGACGTAGGCGCCAAATCGGTTCCCAGTGCTAAACTGTGATTTATTCATCGAGTGTCACTCACTTGGGCTAGAAAGACCGCTAGCTAGCTACTGCTAACGTCTGGCTAGCCACCAAGCAATTAGCCATTTGGCTAACCAGCCTGCCAGGCCCTTTGTGATGCAGGATCATGCAATAATGAGCTAATATGGCCATCAGCAGAGAACAGTAATACTCTGTAAAAATTACATTAAGATCATAGAATGAATTAAATTTTACAACAAACATGTGAGGATCTGCCGTTCTCGCCTGACGTAGTCCTACATCGATTCCAAGGTATGGAATTAATTCTAAAATCATTTTGATTGACAAACTTGCGAGTCGGCGTATGCACGCGCAAGAGATTTTAGACAACACGGTGTGTCGTCATTCGTCAACATATTGTGAGCGCTTCGTTTTCATTTTCCGGTTCTGAAATACATAATACCTGGCTAACTAATTAAACCAGTTGATATAAACTACTTGAACCTCTAACAGGTGAGGACTGAAATAAACCATATCTGAGCATACGTGCGACGTACCCATAACAAATGGCCCATGCAACTCAAGCGAACAATTGATGATGCTCGGCTCCAGCAACGGTATGCTATCTAGCTTTGTTGTCTGTCCCACACTCTTGCCTGAGTTTCACATATTTAAACTCGCCCAAAATATATATTTCCTTTTTTCTTACCAATACATGACCACCAATAGCTCTTTCGGCTGGTTTATTTCACCTTTGGTCGTCCGTTTCAATCTTTAGAGCCCAAACATTGTTCTCCCGCAGTGGCTGTATTCCTTCATTTTGTCTCAGCGCGGTGAATTATGGGTATAGCGGACGGGTCCTGCGAAGAGTCACAGACAGACTCTTGATCCGGGAGCACTGGACCGGGAATTAACACGCAGTGCGGGGACATATGCGTTAACATTTTGAACGACACTGTTGCCTACGTACACCAAATTCAACAGAAATATAAGTGTAATTTGCATAACTGAAGGTGCTGTGCCATTTCATACATGTTATGTGTGTTAGCATAATTGATAGGTCTAATGCCTTTTAACTACCTAAACCAGACTAATAATCAGATTAAATTTAGAATACAAAAATGGAATGTTATGAAAACTCTATTATCAGTTTATAAAAGGGTGTGTGATTGGTTGTAGTTGCCTATGTGTAAATCAAATATGCAAGACACTGAAATAATAATGTGCAATGTTCCAGGATACCCATTGATTCTTGTAGAATATTACATGCCTTGGGAATTTAGTACAACTGTCTATCATAAACCAAAATCTTAGGTTGCATTACTCCATTCGTTGTTTATCCTATGTTCTACCAAACAAAATGGTAGGGTCAGGCTTTTGAAATTACAGATTGGGAATGTAACATTTAGGGTAGACTATGCATCCACAATATCTAATGAGTTATTTCCTGAAACCTACGTAAAAATAAGTCTGACAGTGTGAATAATGGTTTCTTAAAACTATGTTCCAGCCTTGAGGATATTTTGCCTCCCTCATTGTGTACACGTTTCAAAACTGTGACTGTCCCCCTGGGTCCCAATTACTGAAGAAATAGGACACCTCACCAGCTCTTTAAAGTGTACATTGACAGAGCTATGCTATTCAATGATACTGTGCTGCATGAATATTGTGGCATATATAGCACAAAGTAAATACATTCCTGAAATAGCTTCGGACTAATTAATCACAATGGTAAAGTCTCCTGTGAAGAGAGCGACCCTTAAAAACAAGTAAAATAAAATAAGAAAAGAGAATGAGAGAGGGAACAAGAATAGCCTACTAACAACAAACGTCGAACGAGCCAAGGGAGACATTCTCTGAAGTGATGCAGAATCTCTGAATTGGATATGAATAAGAGCCACATTCATTCACATGTGTGAATGAATGTGTATATATCTAACCACCACTCATCAGACTTTATCCCCCGTTTCCTCTGGTCTCAGCTGCACTCCTAATTGCCTGTGTTAACAACCCAATTAATTCAGAGGAGAGCATCATTGAAATGGAGACGGTATGAGTTAATGCAGAGGGTCAGTGGGCTGCCTTTTCATGTGTGCCCCACTGCCCTCCCCCGTCTTCTTAATATATTCCTGATAACAACCCATAATGCTGACAGCAGCTGTATATGTCAAATCACTTCTCATTTCAAAGCGTTTAAATATGCATTAGGACTTCTCTAATCATCAAATTCAGCAGTGTGACACAATGCTAGGCTGGGGTGCATATGGCAGCTGTGCAGAGAGCTATGGGATGATCAGAGAATAGATGGTGAGAATGTACATTTATACGTAGGCCATAGATTAAACATTCCTCTCCATTAAACAGAAAATTCATCATTCATGCATAGCAAGACACCTCTTTAACAGTATTAACATACGCTACGACCACATACTGATAGACATACTCTCTCTCACACACACACACACACACACACACACACACACACACACACACACACACACACACACACACACACACACACAGGACCACAATCTTTGAAAAAAGGGTTCCAAAAGGGTCCTTTGGCTGTCCCCATATGGGAACCCTTTTTGGCTCCAGGTAGAACCCTCAGTGGAGAGGGTCCTACATGGAACCCAAAAGGGTTATCAGTGGTGTAAAGTATTTAAGTAAAAATACTTTAAACTACTACATAAGTCTTTTTTTGGCGATACCTTACCTTGGGTGTTCCTTACCTTACTATTCATGTTTTTGACTACTTTTACTTTTATCTTGTACTCCATACATTTTCCTTTACACCCAAAAGTACTCGTTACATTTTGAATGCTTAGCAGGACAGAAATATGGTCCATTTCACGCACTTATCAACAGAACATCCCTGGTCATCCCTACTGCCTCTGATCTGGTGGGCTCACTAAACACACATTTCATTTGTAAAATATGTCTGAATGTTGGAGTGTTACTCTGGCTATCCTTACATTTAAAAAACAAGAACATTTTGCTGTCTGGTTTGCTTAATATAAGGAATTTGAAATTATTTATACTTTTACTTTTGATATTTTTAGTAATTACATTTATTTTTGATTCTAAAGTATATTTTAAACCAAAAACTTTTAGACTTAAACTCAGGTAGAATTTTTTAAAATGTTCTAATGAGGTAGCTTTTCTTTTACTCAAGTATGACAATTCTGTACTTTTTCATACACTGAAGGTCATACCTGGAACCAAAAAAGGGTTCTTCAAAGGGTTATTTTATGGGGACAGGCAAAGAACCCTTTCAGGTTCTAACACCTTCTTTTCGAATAGTTTAGTTGCAGGGATTTTATCATTGTATTGTCAGTTCGAGTGTAGATAAAGATCAGCTTTCCATCACTGTCTCCTTCCAGCCCAGCGGTTAAGTTAAGGTTGTGGATGGGGCAGAAAGGCATCAGAGGCTTCCCCACCACTGCACCCCCAGGTAAACCAATCCTCTCTCTGTGCAGAGGAGACTGTGGAGAGAGCTAGTCTGTACACTGCAAGCTGTTCTTGACTACCAAGGATGAACAGGTCTGTAGGGTGGCCTAGTCCCCCCAAGTGACTCTTTACACTATATGCAAGGATTTCCTTTGTGTTGTCTTAGATTTCATTCTTTGTGTTGCTCTTGACATCCCCCATTCTGTCACACCTCTATGAAGCAGAGTTTCAGTTGTCTTTACATTCTGTAGATCTAACTGCTGATTGGAGGTTAACTTTACAGTAACACTATTGGTCAACAACTCAGATTTTGAATCCAAACAACTCAGATGTTATAAAGGGGTCTTGGATTCATTGTCTCCTTTTCTTTGTTCCTGATCTGCGCTTTTGAGATACACTCTTCTCTCTTTCCTTCCCAAGGACTCTTGGTCTCTTGGTCCTCCCTGTCTTAGGGCAAGTTAGGATCACCACTTTATTTTAAGAATGCGAAATGTCAGAATAATAGTAGAGAGAATGCTTTATTTCAGCTTTTATTTCTTTCATCACATTCCCAGTGGGTCAGAAATCTACATACACTCAATTTTAGTATTTGGTAGCATTGCCTTTCAATTGTTTAATTTGGGTCAAATGTTTCGGGTAGCCTTCCACAAACTTCCCACAATAAGTTGGGTCAATTTTGGCCCATTCCTCCTGACAGAGCTGGTGTAACTGAGTCAGGTTTGTAAGGCCTCCTTGCTCTCACGCGCTTTTTCCGTTCTGCACATACATTTTTCTATAGGATTGAGTTCAGGGCTGTCACGACTCCTATCGAAGGTGGCTCCCCTTCCTGTTCGGGTGGCGTTCGGCGGTCGTCGTCACCGGCTTACTAGCTGCCACTGATCCCTTTTCCCCCTTTTCTGTTTATTGGTTGCACCTGTGTTTAGTTTAGGCTAATTGGTTGGGCGTTATTTACCAGCCGTCCCGCCTGCTGGTTGTGCGGGATTATTTCAGTGTACATGGCTGTATGTCACGGTTGTCCGTGTGTTTGGATTTTTGCTGGACTGTTTAAGTCCCCTGTGTTTGGGGCATTTGTTTGGGTTGGGGTCTGTTCACCGTTGTGGTGCATTAAAAAGTAGCGCTACCCTTAACTCTCTGCTTCCTGCGCCTGACTACAAGGGCTTTGTGATGGCCACCCCAATACTTTGCCTTTGTTGTCCTTAAGCCATTTCCCCACAACTTTGGAAGTATGCTTGGGGTCATTGTCCATTTGGAAGACTTATTTGCTTTAACTTCCTGACTGATGTCTTGAGATGTTGCTTCATTATATCCACATAATTTTCCTCCTTCATGATGCCATCTATTTTGTGAAGTGCACCAGTTCCACCTGCAGCAAAGCACCCCCACAATGTGATGCTGCCACCTCCGTGCTTCACGGTTGGGATGGTGTTCTTTGGCTTGCAGGCATCCCCCTTTTTCCTCCAAACATAACAATGGTCATTATGGCCAAACAGTTCTATTTTTGTTTCATCAGACCAGAGGACATTTCTCCAAAAAGTACGATCTTTGTCCCTATGTGCAGTTGCAAACCGTGGTCTGGCTTTTTTATGGCGGTTTTGGAGCAGTGGCTTCTTCCTTGCTGAGCGGCCTTTCAGGTTATGTTAATATAGGATTCGTTTTACTGTGGATATAGATACTTTTGAACCTGTTTCCTCCAGCATCTTCACAAGGTCCTTTGCTGTTGTTCTGGGATTGATTTGCACTTTTCGCACCAAAGTACGTTCATCTCTAGGAGACAGAACGCGTCTCCTTCCTGAGCGGTATGACGGCTGCGTGGTCCCATGGTATTTATACTTGCGTACTATTGTTTGTACAGATGAACGTGGTACCTTCAGGCGTTTGGAATTTGCTCCCAAGGATGAACCAGACTTGTGGAGGTCTACAATTTTTTTCTGAGATCTTGGCTGATTTCTTTTAATTTTCCCATGATGTCAAGCAAAGAGGCACTGAGTTTGAAGGTAGGCCTTGAAATACATCCACAGGTACACCTCCAATTGACTCAAATGATGACAATTAGCCTATTAGAAACTTCTAAAGCCATGACATCATTTTCTGGAATTTTCCAAGCTGTTTAAAGGCACAGTCAACTTAATGTATGTAAACTTCTGACCCACTGGAATTGTGATACAGTGAATTATAAGTGAAATAATCTGTCTGCAAACAATTGTTGGAAAAATTACTTGTGTCATGCACAAAGTAGATGTCCTAACCAACTTGCCAAAACTATAGTTTGTTAATTAACAATACATTTTTGGGGTGGTTGAAAATAGTTTTAATGACTCCAACCTAAGTGTATGTAAACTTCCGACTTCAACTGTAATATCATATGATAAGTATTACCCCACTATAGGTTCGACTAGGACAGCAGGAAAACAAATCTCACACAATCTAAGTCCCAAATGACACCCTATTCTCTTTATAGTACATTACTTCTGACCAGAGCACTAGTGCACTAAATATGGAATAGGGTGCCATTTTGGGACTCAGACATCATTACCTCAACTGGTATTTAAGGCAACTTGCTGGGTCACTTGACAAACTGCTCATAGATGGTTATCAATTCTCTTTACTCATCTATAATTCAGGGCATTGCATTACTATGTCTTTCCTCTGTCTCCCTTCCTCTGTTCCTTTGTCTCTCCTCCCCCCAGATCCACCCAACACGAGAGACCATCCGCACAAAATAGAATTTCTGAATATCACATTACATTCTTTGTCTATTATTGGAAGCCAAGGAGAGAGGGATGATTGACAGGCCAGGCTGAGTGGCTGGCCTTGATTTGCAAAACTAAGCTCCTCATTGAGGGAAAGCCCTGCCAGTCAAACAACAAGATAGGAAATCTCAACATGGCTGTTAAGACATTTTGAAAGGCTTTGATATTTTTGTGTTGATATTTCAGAAATTATGATTGCGTTGACGATTTAAAAAATAATATGTTCAAGTATTTCATCATTAACCATTTTAGTTGTGTGTCTACATTACTGCGGTAGCTCTTCTTCTACGATATAATATTATATTGGGATTAAGACCAGTGCTCTAGTGGAGGATAACCACATGTAAATGCAGTTTAACCACCATTTTTATGCTCAACATTTTACCCACCTTTTTTATGCTCAACAGTTTACCCACCTTTTTTATGCTCAACAGTTTACCCACCTTTTTTATGCTCAACAGTTCACCCACCTTTTTTATGCTCAACAGTTTACCCAACCTTTGCGGAAGAATGCATTGAAAGATATAGGAAGCTTTACTTTTCAGATTTCACCCACCTAATATTTTAACACTAAATCTCTGAGAGGAGGATGTTACTTGGACACCTATACACCATTTAAAATATTCCAAATGCGTCCACTAATTCCATCTCTGTGTTGGTGCATTTTGTTCTACTTGATTCTAATTATATTGTATTGCATTTAGCCTCTCTCCCTCCAGACAGAAGATCTTGGCTGGCAGCCCGGTGGACTGTCTCCTGCTCTCTGGCTGACTACTTCTGGCTAATGTTTTTCTCTCTCTCTGTCTCTGTCTCTGTCTCTTTCTCTCTCTCTCTCTCTCTCTCTCTTTTGTTTTCTCATGATTTGGTTGGGTCTAATTGTGCTGCTGTCCTGGGGCTCTGTAAGGTGTGTTTGTGTTTGTGAACAGAGCCCCAGGACCAGCTTGCTTAGGGGACTCTTCTCCTTGTTAATCTCTCTGTAGGTGATGGCTTTGTTATGGAAGGTTTGGGAATCGCTTCCTTTTAGGTGGTTATAGAATTTAACGGCTTTTTTCTGCGTGCATTATTTGGTGTTCTACGTTGTACACAGAGGATATTTTTGCAGAATTCTGCGTGCAGAGTCTCAATTTGGTGTTTGTCCCATTTTGTGAAGTCTTGGTTGGTGAGCGGACCCCAGACCTCACAACCATAAAGGGCAATGGGCTCTATGACTGATTCTCTCTCTCTCTCTCTCTCCCATATAAACACATTGAATAACACATTCATAAAAGGCCCAAAAAATTAAAATAAAATAATAAGCAACAAGGTTTTGAAGTGTCTGTCCTATATCTGAGAGATATAAGAAAAAAATGGAATGTTTCGTCCCGTTATTTTTGGCACATTGCACCCTATGCACTTTTTGTAATTTCTACAGCCCAGTACTGGGTTAACTTCAGATGACTCCCCTGAAGATTGTGTGTGTAGTAGAGCAAAACAACTGACACCTTCGTGTTCACGAGAGTCTCCTTTTGATATTGGTGACATGTGTTTGTAGCTCCAAAAGTTTGGTCTGGACAATCTGTTTTGTGAGAAGACCTCTTCGAAATATTGATTCGTAGCTCTGACGGTTTGGGTTTTACAGTCGATTTCATTATGATTTTCTTGTCCAGATCCTTTCATGTGTAAAAAAAAAAGAAGGCTGCTTTCACAAGCCCCATGTTATGGAATGGGCGCAAACTTTACATCTCGGCTGACAGCGGGAAGAGGGAATTGCACTGTAGCCACTACAAGATGGTAAGTTTCTATCTAGCATAAACACACTGTTAGCTACAGTGGCAAGAAAATGTTTGTGAACCCTTTGGAATTACCAGGATTTCTGCATAAATTTGTCATAAAATTTGATCTGATCTTCATCTAAGTCACAACAACAGACAAAAACACAGTGTGCTTAAACTAATAACACACACATTCTTGTATTTTTCTTGCCTATATTGAATACATCATTTAAACATTCACAGTGTAGGTCAGAAAAAGTATGTGCACCTCTAGGCTAATCTCCAAAAGCTAATTGGAGTCAGGAGACGAGCTTAAGACGAGATTGGAGATGTTGGTTAGAGCTGCCTAGCCCTATAAAAAAACACTCACAAAGTTTGAGTTTGCTATTCACAAGAAGCATTGCCTGATGTGAACCATGCCTCGAACAAAATAGATCTCAGAAGACAAGATTACGAATTGTTGACTTACATAAAGCTGGAAAGGGTTACAAAAGTATCTCTAAAATCCTCGATGTTCATCAGTCCATGATAAGACAAATTGTCTATAAATGGAGAAAGTTCAGCACTATTGCTACTCTCCCTAGGAGTTGCCGAAAGGGAAAGAAGACTGCAAGAGCACAGAGCAGAACGTTCAATGAGGTTAAGAAGAATCCTAGTGTGTAAATTGAAGACTTCCAGAAATCTTTGGAACATGTTAACATCTCAGTTGACGTGTCTACAATACATAAAACACTAAACAAGAATGGTGTTCATGGGAGGACACCACGGAAGAAGCCACTGTTGTCCTAAAAAACATTGTTGCACGTCTGAAGTTTGCGAAAGTGCACCTGGATTTATTCTGTGGACACAACTACAGTTGAGTTGTTTGCAAGGAACACACAACACTATGTGTGGAGAAAAAAAGGCACAGCACACCACCACCAAAAACGTATGCCAACTGTAAAGTATGGTGGAGGGAGCATCATAGTTTTGGGGTGCTTTGCTGCCTCAGGACCTGGACAACTTGCTATCATTGACAGAAAAACGAATTTCAAGTTTATCAAGACATTTTTCAGGAGAATGTAAGGCTATCTGTCTGTCAATTGAAGCTCAACAGAAGTTGGGATATGCAACAGGACAACGACCCAAAACACACAAGTAAATCAACAATAGAATGCCTTCAACAGAGGTAAATACACCTTCTGGAGTGGCCCAGTCAGAGTCCTGACCTCAACACAATTGAGATGCTGTGGCATCTCAAGAGAGCGGTTCACACCAGACATCCCAAGAATATTGCTGAACTGAAACAGTTTTGTAAAGAGGAATGGTCCAAAATTCTTCCTGATAGTTGTGCAGGTCTGATCCGCAACTACAGAAAGCGTTTGGTTGAGGTTATTGCTGCCAAAGGAGGGTCAACCAGTTATTAAATCCAAGGGTTCACATACTGTTCCCACCCTACACTGTGAATGTTTACACAGTGTGTTCAAGAGACATGAACATGTATAATCGTTTGTGTGTTATTAGTTTAAGCAGACTGTGTTTGTCTATTGTTGTGACTTAGATGAAGATCAGATCAAATTTGATGACCAATTTATGCAGAACTCCAGGTAATTCCAAAGGGTTCACATACTTTGTCTTGACACTGTATACAATATTCAAAAATGATATCACTCTAGGGGGCTATAAAGGCTGGTTCAGTTCAGTTCAATATTCATGACACACACACACGGAGCTGGTGGAAGCAAAACTTCCCATTATATTCATCTGCTGTATAATTTCTGATGGATGCTTTTAATACAGTTTTCAACAGGCCTATCAATGAAAACAATACATCTGCAAAGAATCCATATAATTTCTTTATTTGATACCTCCCTCACTATAATTTAGAGCAAGAGAGAAAATTACACCAGTCAATCTTGTGATACTCTGTTCCAGAGGAAAGCAATAAACATTGAATCTAATAAGGTCCAACTCGTTAATTTTAAACTGTATTTCCTGCCAGTTGCTGATAGAGTATATTTGACAATGACTCAATACTCTTATTTCAACATACAGTACCAGTCAAAAGTTTGGACACACCTACTCATTCAAGGGTTTTTTCTTTGTTTTACTATTTTCTACAATGTAGAATAATGGTGAAGAGATCGAAACTATGAAATCACACATATGGAATCATGTAGTAACCAAAAAAGTGGTCAACAAATCAAAATATATTTTAGATTCTTCAAAGAAGCCACCCTTTGACTTGATTACAGCTTTGCACACTCTTGGCATTCTCTCAACCAGCATCATGAGGGAGTCACCTGGACTTAAAAATGGCGGCGGAAGAAATGGCAGCAGTTTTACAGGCGCCCAACCAATTGTGCTATTATGTGGGTTTTTTCGCGTTATTTGTAACTTATTTGGTACATAATGTTTCTGCAACCGTATCTTACAGGGAAAAAAATAGCTCCTGGATATCAGGACAACGATCACTCACCTCGGATTAGACAAAGATTTTTTTCTTCAACAAGCAAGACGCACAAGACATTCTCCAAACACCCGACAGGGCCATCATCCCCGTTATTTGCAAGAGGAGGCGACGCAGGTACAGAGGACAACGAGCCGGATGCCTGGTTAGGACCCGGAAAAGGCGAGTGGGAAAGCTTCCGTTACTGTCAATACTACTCACCAACATGCAATCATTGGACAATAAACTAGACGAGGTACCGGGGGGGGGGGGGGGGGGGGGGGGGGGGGGGGGGGTCCTGTGCATATTTGTAAACAACAGCTGGATTTTTAGATTTTGCTCGCCTGAAGTGAGTATATTGTGATAAATTGCAGGTCACACTACTTGTCTAGAGAGTTTTCAGCTATACTTTTCGTGCCTGTCTATTTACCACCACAGACAGATGCTGGCACTAAGACCGCACTCAGACAGCTGTATAAGGAAATAAGCAAACAGGAAACCACTCACCCAGAGGCGGCACTCCTAGTGGCCGGAGACTTTAATTACAGGGAAACTTAAATCAGTTCTTCCAAATTTCCATCAACATGTTAAATGTACAACCAGAGGGAAAACAATTCTAGATCACCTGTACTCCACACACAGAGACGTGTACAAAGCTCTCCCTTGCCCTCCATTTGGTAAATCTGACCACAACTCTATCCTCCTGATTCCTGCTTACAAGCAAAAATTAAAGCAGGAAGCACCAGTGACTCGGTCTATAAAAAAGTGATCAGATGAAGCAAATGCTAAAACTACAGGACTGTTTTGCTATCACAGACTGGAACATGTTCCGGGATTCTTCCGATGGCATTGAGGAGTACACCACATCAGTCACTGGCTTTATCAATAAGTGCATCGAGGACGTCGTCCCTGTACATCGTCCCTGTACGTCGTCCCTGTAACGTGACTGTACGTACATACCCCAACCAGAAGCCTTGGATTACACGCAACATTCGCACTGAGCTAAAGGGTAGAGCTCCCGCTTTCAAGGTGCGGGACTCTATCCGGAAGCTTACAAGAAATCCTGCTATGCCTGGGACAAACAATCAAACAGGCAAAGCGTCAATACAGGGCTAAGATTGAATCATACTACACTGGCTCTGACGCTCGTCTTATGTGGCAGGGCTTGCAAACTATTACAGACTACAAAGGGAAGCTGATAAGAGAGCTGCCCAGTGACACGAGCCTACCAGACGAGCTAAATCACTTCTGTGCTCACTTCGAGTCAAGCAACACTGAGGCATGCATGAGAGCATCAGCTGTTCCGGACAACTGTGTGATCACGCTCTCCATAGCCGACGTGAGTAAGACCTTTAAACAGGTCAACATATACAAGGCCACAGGGCCAGACGGATTACCAGGACGTGTGCTCCTGGCACGTGCTGACCAACTGGCGGTTGACTTCACTGACATTTTCAACATGTCCCTGATTGAGTCTGTAATACCAACATGTTTCAAGCAGACCACCATAGTCCCTGTGCCCAAGAACAGAAAGGCACCCTGCCTAAATGACTACAGACCCGTAGCACTCACGTCTGTAGCCATGAAGTGCTTTGAAAGGTTGGTAATGGCTCACATCAACACCATTAACCCGACCGCCGAACGCCGCCCGAACAAGGAGAGGGACCGACTTCGGCGGAAGTGGTGACAGTTGAGTGTCTAACCTCTGGGGACCCATTCTCATTTCATTTGAACACAACAGCACACCCATTCATTGTCTGTCTGTTAGATTACTGGGAATCTATCTATCACTAAATGACTAATCACAGTGAAACAGCTGGTTATCTCCTTGTGGGCCTGTTAATGGCAGTAACAGACAATTGTACTATTGCAACAGAAAATGTATTTGATCCTACTGCTCTGCTGAACGGACCTACTGTATGTCATCAGCCACGCCACACTAGTCTCTTTCTCTCTCTATAAACACAAGGTACTGCCAGAATAAGTTGCGCCTAGAATTAGCCTAAACACAACTATGACAAACCCCATGTGTGATACAGTGAAGAATTGTTTGGATACACACTGATTGTACAAAACATTAAGACCCCTCCCACCCTTTTGCCCCTCAGAACAGCTTTAATTTGTCAAGGCATGGACGCTACAGGCTGTCGAAAGCATTCCACAGGGATGCTGTCTCATGTTGACTCCAATTCTTCCCACAGTTGTGTCAAATTGGATGAATGTCCTTTGGGTCGTGGACCATTTTTGATATACAGGGGAAATTGTTGAGTGTGAATAACCCGGTAGTGTTGCAGTTCACACAAACTGGTGCGCCTGGCACCTATTATCACACCCAATTCAAAGGCACTTACTGTCAATCTTTTGTCTTGCCCATTCACCTTCTGAATGGCACACAAAATCCTTCTTGAACCCATCTCCTCCCCTTCATCTACACTGACTGAAGTGGATTTAAGCGGTCATAACTTTCACCTGGATTCACCTGGTCAGTCTATGTCAGTGGTTCCAAATCTTTTTATAGTCCTGTACCCCTTCAAACTTTCAACCTCCAGCTGCGTACCCCCTCTAGCACCAGGGGCAGTGTTCTGTCAAATGTTGTTTTTTGCCATCTTTGTAAGCCTGCCGCACACACACTATACGATACATTTATTAAACATAGGAATGAGTGTGAGTTTTTGTCACAACCCAGCTCGTGAGAAGTGACAAAGAACTCTTATAGGACCAAGGAATAAATAATAATAATCAATAATTTTGCTCTTTATTTAGCCGTCTTACATATAAAACTTTATTTGTTCATCGAAAATTGTGAATAACTCACCACAGGTTAATAAGAAGGGTGTACTTGAAAGGATGCACATAACTCTGCAATGTTGGGTTGTATTGGAGAGAGTCTCAGTCTTATATCATTTTCCACACACAGTCTGTGCCTGTATTTAGGTTTCATGCTAGTGAGGGCCGAGAATCCACTCTCACATAGGTACGTGGTTGCAAAGGGCATTAGTGTCTTAACAGCAAAGTGTCTTAACAGCGCAATTTTCCAAAGCAGGATACTCTGAGCGCAGCTCAATCCAGAAAATTGATTAAATTCCATTTTCACAGAACCGCTTGTTGCAATTTCAATGAGGCTGTCTTGTACAGATATCGGTAAGTGGACTGGAGGCAGGGCATGAAAGGGGTAACGAAGACAGTTGTTTGTGTCATCCATTTCTGGAAAGTACCTGTGTAATTGCGCAACCAACTCACTCAGGTGCTTCGTTCATTTACACACAAAAAAATCATACAATGATGGAAAGACCTGTGTGTTGTCCTTGTTAATGCAGAGAGAGAGGAGCTCCAACTTCTGAATCATCTCCTCAATTTGGTCCCACACATTGAACATAGTCCCGGAGAGTCCCTGTAATCCTAGATTCAGATCATTCATGCGAGAAAAAACATCACCCAGATAGGCCAGTCGTGTGAGAAACTCGTCATGCAAGCGGTCAGACTCGTGAAAATTATGGTCAGTAAAGGTCAGTCAATTAAAAAAAACATGTCAATACTTTACCCCATTGATGACCAGCACACTTGTAAAAGCGTTACATGGTCACTGCCCATATCATTGCATAGTGCAGAAAATACACAAGAGTTCAGGGGCTTTGCCTTAACAAAGTTTTCACTGTAGTGTCCAAAACATATTTCAAGCTCTCAGGCATTCCCTTGGCAGCAAGAGCCTCTCGGTGGAGGCTGCAGTGTACCCAGGTGGCGTTGGGAGCAACTGCTTGCACACACGTTACCATTCCACTATGTCTCCCTTTCTTGGCCTTGCACCATCAGTACAGATACCAACACATCTTGACCACCAAAGTCCATTTGTTGTCACAAAGCTGTCCAGTACTTAAAAAATATCCTGTTGTCCTGGTTTCCAGCGGTTTGCAGAAGAGGATGTCTTCCTTCATTGACCCCCCCATAAACGTAACGGACATATACCAGGAGCTGTGCCAGGCCCGCCACGTCTGTTGACTCATCCAGCTGTAACGCATAGAATTCACTTGCTTGTACGCGAAGCAGTAATTGTTTTAAAACATCTCCTGCCATGTCACTGATGCGTCATGAAACAGTGTAGTTTGATGAAGACATTGTCTGTATAGTTTTTTGGGCCTTTTCTCCCAGCATTGTCCCAGCCACATCCGCGGCAGCAGGAAGAATTAAGTCCTCCACAATAGTATGGGGCTTGCCTGTCCTAGCCACTCGGTAGCTCACCATATAAGACTCCACTAGACCCTTCTTATTAATGGTATCTGTTGATCTTATTCATGTTTTACTACTTGCCAGTCGTCTTAATTGTTGCTCAAAAAACTCCTGCGGCATATTTTAAAAATTGGCATGTTTTTGTTTCTAAATGTCTGCGTTTAAAAAAATTAAAAAAAACAAACAAACATGTGAATCACATTTTATTCTGATGTAGCCTGACGGCATTGCGTACCCCAGTTTGTGAATACCTGGTTTATGTCATGGGTGTTTTTTACACTCAGTGTAGATAAAATGACATAACCATAACCGACAGATGGTTATGAAGTTCAATCAATGCAGAATCGGACTAACGGGAATTAACATTATAGCATACCTATGCAGGGGATTCAGCCATCTTCTACAGCTACAATACACTCTTTTGTGCTGGGCTGATTAGCAGCAAGTGCCAAGGTTGAACCTACCCACCGTTTTGAAGATGTCCTCTGGGACAGATCTGAAAACGGCGTGGAGTATGTTTGAATCAATAACAGCCTCTCGACAGGAAACTGGAGGAGAGCTACTCCATTAGCAAGGGGGTTGGATTTGGAGCTGTGTAGAAATAGAATGCACGGGAAAGTTGCTGCAAAGAAAATTGGAGTAAATTAATAAACACTGTTTTTATTTGACTGTTTTAATAGAGGACATCAAAGAAAAGTATAGGCTCACTAAATCACTGACAGCTGCGCTACTCTCATACGACTGTACGTGCGTTTTCTGTCCGCAAGGTGGCATTGTCTGACGGTTGAGAGCGGTTAGCGGAGGGCTGCATGGGGTACAACCGTCCCGAGTTTCATTAGGCGACAGTAGCCTTGTCAAGTGGTTCTTTTTTGTAATGATCCTATCCGCAGGCCTACCTCTCCTCAAGGAATACTGTTTTTGAATGACATATTTTGTATTTATTTTAATATTTTAAAAAAATCTGCTGATAAATTATATTGAATAACCCCACCTCTCTCTCTTGCACACACACACACACACACACACACACACACACACACACAGTCTCTCAGTGTGGGCATGTCTCTTCAGGAAACTGTCTACTCGGAGCGCACTCTCACTTGAGCGGAGGGACAGCGAGTGAACAACCATCACCTCCTTATGGCACATCAACCCATCATATATACATTTTTTTGTGTGGAAAATGTTCAACTAAAGCCGGTGAGAGTAGGATAACAGCTTTTGTAAAGAGTGCACTGTTTTGGGGAGTATACACAGATCCTTGCGCAGCGCGTTATTGGCCATGGAGTCCTTTACGCACTGCAGATAACAAGTCTTTGAAAACAAAGAAAACAAAGTAATGGATCAAAACTGCAAGTGATTTTATCTCACACACTCTGGTAAAGTTATGGCCGCGCTACGGAGGAAATTTGGGGAGGACTATCAGGTAGTGAATACAAACCGTGACAACACCGCCTTTTCAGCACCTGTTAAAAAGAAACGCCAGCGGTTCGTAGAGAAGAATGGTCGTTGCAACGTGCAGCACGGGAATCTCGGCGGGGAGACCAGCCGATACATCTCCGACCTCTTCACCACCTTGGTGGACCTCAAGTGGCGATGGAACTTACTTATCTTTGTTCTGACCTATACAGTAGCATGGCTGGTCATGGCTTCTATGTGGTGGATCATCGCCTACATCAGAGGGGACATAAATCATGGCCACGACTCGTCCTACACCCCCTGCGTTGCCAACGTTTACAACTTCCCCTCTGCTTTCCTATTCTTCATAGAGACCGAGGCCACCATCGGCTACGGCTACCGCTACATAACGGAGAAATGTCCAGAGGGCATTATTCTCTTCTTGTTCCAGTCGCTGCTGGGGTCAATCGTGGACGCCTTTCTGATCGGCTGCATGTTCATTAAAATGTCCCAGCCTAAGAAGCGCGCAGAGACGCTTATGTTTAGCCAGGACTCGGTGATCTCACAGCGCGACGGCAAACTGTGTCTCATGTTCCGCGTGGGCAACCTGCGAAACAGCCATATGGTGTCCGCACAGATCAGGTGCAAACTCATAAAGGTAAGGTAAACAAGCATCAGATGCGCTCTGCACCACAGGAGTATTTAGGCAACTAATCATAAAAGGACCCACGGTGATAATTCTCTACTAAAAGCCTTCAGGGATAGTGGAAAATGAAACTCTCGAGCATAAAATGCCAAGATGTTGTGTGCTAATGTCATATTTAATGTGCGTAACTAATTGTCATGTATTATATCCGCATTCATTATTTCACATAAAAAGTATGTGCTTCTCCGTCACCCTGTCTGCATTTGGGGTCCTAAAATGCTGTGGAAAACAATCAATTAAACTTGAAAGTGGCGAACAGACAACACAAGAAAATGTAATAAATGTAATCAAATTGAATAGAATTAACCTATATGAGTCTAGCTGCACTATGATAGCAGTTGCATATCAGATAGAAAATATATATATTTTCTAAGCTTAATTATAAGCAGGTCTTAGTCCACAGTGTGTGCCTTGTTAAACAAAAAAGGCTTAAAATTATATTAGCATAATCCTTAGTAGTGAGATTGTATTTTGGCTGAGTGGCAGATGTTTCCAAGACAGGGTCTGATAAGAGAGAGAGAGGGAGAGAGAGAGACAGAGGGGCTGAGAGAGAAAGACAGAGGGGGGCTGAGATAGAGGGCAGCTGGGAGGAGCAGAGAGCAACAGAGAGGAGTTGAGAGAGAGCGAGAGAGACCGAGAGGGGTTGAGAGAGAGAGAGAGAGAGCGAGACAGAGGGGCCCGAGAAAGAGAGAGAAAGAGAGGTGGAGCTGAGAGAGAGAGTTCTTTGGTGGCGCAGCCACGGCGTGTCCAAAATCAGTCACCCTTCAACCACTGACATTTAGAAGGTGGTGGTTTAACTGCGGGGCACGGTAGTGTATCAGTGAGCTGCTCTGACAGAGACCTGGGATCTCAGGCTGGGGTTTGACAGTTACAACTCCAGCCATGAAACACACAGAATCAAATCATCATCAGCCATGGAGCAGTATACATGCTGCTCACCCCGATCAAGCATGACGTCAGGTCAGAAGTGGCCCTGGACTTAAGACCCTGGAGTAATGGAATAAATCATATTTATAGTGCACGTGGATACATTTTTCATCTTCACTCTCATGTTGTAAGGTCTGGTTCACATCACAATGTGATGTTTGAGTAGGACTTTTGTCAGAGACACTCCGATATGAAACCAAAGAGAGGCAAAAACATTGGTTTCTGAGAATACACACACACACACACACACTCACACATACACACACACACACACCCAGTGAGGCGCTTTGAGCTTGTTTAAGTATGTGTTCCACCACCGTGAACACATCGGCACAGCACATTGAACATAGTGTGGGTCAACTTAACAACACATACTGTACATCCAGTGTGGCTGAGAGAGAGAGAGAGGAAGGGAGAACCCCACCCCTCAGTCATAGCCAGGCAGTCCCCAAAGAGAACAGCCTCCTAGGCACACAGTCAGAACAGCCACAATCGATAGCCCCAAGCAGGGTGTTTCTCTCGCTCAGCCTCCCAGGCAGACCATTTACAGCAGCTTGAGGGTTGCATCACACCGTTGACAGGGTGCCCGGTGCTCTAAATGGCTGGTCATTTACTAGAGGGCTAGTCTGTTGATTGATTTATCCTGTGCAATAATTGAATAAGGCTCAAGCACAGTCCCAGGCGCCTTCACAATATAAAGCTCCCCTACAGTGGGTGTATTTTGAGAGGAAAAAGGAGGACGGGAGAGAAAGAAAGTACCCACTGGGCACAGACGTCCATTCAGCGTCTGTGCCCAGTGGAATGACGTGGAAACAACTTTGATTCAACCAGTGTGTGCCCAGTGGGTAGGCTATGAGTGGCACTCACAGAGATTGCATCATGAAATATGTGAAGCGCAGGTAGGCACTTTGAGCACAAGTAAGACACTCACACTCACCTTTTCTCTCTGACTACAAAAGGAGGGGAAAAAAAGAGAATAAATATCATCCCCCTCCTCCTCTCCTGCTCTCTCTTTCTCTCTTTGAGGTACCATCCATACAACCCACACTGTGCTCTGGGGTCTTTAGTAATTGTTGCTCTGCTGTCAGGCTTCACAGCACAGCCCTGTGCTACTTTCACTTCAAAGACCCTTTGGCCAGCACAGAAAATGTACAAATAAGCCTCCTAGTTTTGGGAAAACACATCTGAAATCAAATTACTGTTAAAACAGTTGTAAAAGTTAACATGAATTATAGTCATGCAAAATAAATCATTACTTCACAGGAATCATGCCATTTTGGAAATGAATGTTTGTATTTTGTCAGTGCAGTACTAGTAGAGGGATGATGGTGGTGCTGTTGAATCATGCCCCTCTTCCACCTGTTCCCCCCAATCCCCACTGCTACTCACAAATCTGTACAGTTTTTAAAATAGTCCTCTCCACCTCCCATTTAGGTATTGACTTGCCATATGTTCATAAATATACACTGTAACATGACCTGGCATGTGTTAGAACCACTTAACACCAATCAAACAAAAAGAGCACATATCGGTTGGAGAAGTATTGCAGTATTGGCAGTATTGGCATGACACCTGTTTGGGTTTACAACATGGTGTAGTTAAGGCATCTGCTCCTTGTGACCATGTCTGTCAGTCACAGTCCACATCTCATTCTAGCCAGGACGGCTCACTTCAATCAAACTCACCAATCGCACAGCCAACCACAGAACCCACATCCAAAAAGCAGCGGCGCCAATTCTGCAGGCAGTAACCGTGAATATAGGCCTATGCAAAGATTTCTTTCATAAGACATTTGCTGGATGATTTGACTGGCACTGTGAGCTGGCTGAGCCGAGCGACAGTCCAGTCCTTGTCGAATTCCGGCCTGATTGCTGGTAGCTAGGCTGCTTGTTTGTTGTTTGGGGGGGAAGTGTTGTGTTGGCTAGCTGGGTATAGCCTCGCGTAATGCAGCACCGCTGAGGTGGCGTGGCTGATTACTAGAGGGGAGCAGACAGCAGAAGGGCCCAGCTCCATCTCACAGGGCACAGAAACAGACTAATCAGAGCCGACAGCCATCCAAACCCAGAGCTGGTGTTGGCAGGGCCAGGCAGACTCAGTAAGCCTCCGAGTGCATCTTGCTGGAACGCTCCTCACTCTCACACCAAAATGTGAGAGAGGCGCAGCTGAATGGAGAAAGAGAAGAGGCTGTAGTAGAAAATACAGAGAGAGCGAGAGAGAGAGAGAGAAAGAGAGAGAGAGAATGGGTGACAGGTATACAGATGAAGGATCTTCATTTGTAGTGTATTTGAGGTTTAAATAGGCTTTTGAAATTTCCACTTTGATGTTTCAGAATTTATTTTCCCTTACAAAGAAACCATCAACCCATACAAAAATGTCCATGAATTATAATCCACATTTTTGTTGTTGCTGCAGCATAATGTTTCTGTTGTAGCAAACTGTTTCAAGGTGGGATATGTGGTATATGCTAGACAGGCAGGCAGCTACTAGCACTGGGATTGATTCCCATTTGACTTACGAGCCCCTAACCAACAACGCAGTAAAATACAAAAATTAAAAACCCAAATCAGAATAAGAAACAAAGTAACAAGTAATTAAAGAGCAGCAGTAAAATAACAATAGCGAGACTACATACAATGGGGTACCGGTACAGAGGTAACATGCTGGGGCACCGGTTAGTCGAGGTAATTGAGGTAATATGTATATGTAGGCAGAGTTATTAAAGTGACAATGCCCAGATGATAACAACAGAGAGTAAAAGTGGTGAAAAAGAGGGGGGAGGGGGGTGCAATGCAAATAGCCTGGGTAGCCATTTGATTAGATGTTCAGGAGTTTTATGGCTTGGGGGTAGAAGCTGTTCAGAAGCCTCTTGGACCAAGACTTGGCGCTCCGGTACCACTTGCCGCAGTAGCAGAGAGAACAGTCTATGATTAGGGTGGGTGGAGTCTTTGACAATTTTTAAGGCCTTCCTCTGACACCGCCTAGTATAGAGGTCCTGGATAGCAGGAAGCTTTGCCCCAGTGGTGTACTGGGCCGTACGCACTACTCACTGTAGTGCCTTGTGGTCGGAGGCTGAGAAATTGCCATACCAGGCAGTGATGCAACCAGTCAGGATGCGCTCGATGGTGCAGCTGTAGAACCTTTTGAGGATCTGAGGGCCCATGCCAAATGTTTTCTCCTATTTTCTCCTGTCTCCTGAGGGGGAATAGGTTTCGTCGCGCCCTCTTCACAACTGTCTTGGTGTGCTTGGACCATGTTAGTTTGTTGGTGATGAGGAACTTGAAGCTCTGAACCTGCTCCACTACAGGCCCGTCGATGAGAATGGGGACGTGCTCAGTCTTCTTTTTCCTGTAGTCCGCAATCATCTCTTTTGTCTTGATCACGTTGAGGGAAAGGTTATTGTCCTGGCACAACACGGCCAGGTCTCTGACCTCCTCCCTATAGGCTGCCTCGTCGTTGTAGGTGATCAGGCCTACCACTGTTGTTTCATCGGCAAATGTAATGATGGTGTTGGAGTCGTGCCTGGCCGTGCAGTCATGAGTGAACAGGGGGTACAGGAGGGGACTGAGCACGCACCCCTGAGGGGTCCCTGTGTTCAGGATCAGGTGGCGGATGTGTTGTTACCTACCCTTACCACCTGGGGGCGGCCGTCAGGAAGTCCAGGATCCAGTTGCAGAGGCATGTATTTAGTCCCAGGGTCCTTAGCCTAGTGATGAGCTTTGAGGGCACTATGGTGTTGAACGCTGAGCTGTAGTCAATGAATAACATTCTCACATAGGTGTTACTTTTGTCCAGGTGGGAAAGGGCATTGTGGAGTGCAATAGAGCTTGCATCATCTGTGGATCTGTTGGTGCGGTTTCCAAATTTGAGTTGGTCTAGGGTTTCTGGGATAATGGTGAGCCATAAACAGCCTTTCAAAGCACTGCATGGCTACAGACGTGTTGGTGCTACGGGTCGGTAGTCATTTAGGCAGGTTACCTTAGTGTTCTTGGGCACAGGGACTATGGTGGTCTGCTTGAAACATGTTGGTATTACAGACTCAGACAAGGAGAGGTTGAAAATGTCAGTGAAGACTCTTGCCAGGACACTTGCCAGTACACGTTCTGGTAAACCGTCTGGCCCTGTGGCTTTGTGAATGTTGACCTGTTTAAAGGTCTTACTCACATCGGCTGTGGAGAGCGTGATCAGACAGTCTTCTGGAACAGCTGGTGCTCTCATGCATGTTTCAGTGTTATTTACCTCAAAGCGAGCATAGAAGTAGTTTAGATCGACTGGTAGGCTTGTGTCACTGGGCAGCTCTCAGCTGTGATTCCCTTTGTAGTCTGTAATGGTTTGCAAGCCCTGCCACATCTGACGAGCGTCAGAGCCGGTGTAGTATGATTCGATCTTAGTCCTGTATTGGCACTTTGCCTGTTTGACGGTTCGTCGGAAAGCATAGCGGGATTTCTTATAAGCGTCCGGGTTAGAGTCCCGCTCCTTGAAAGCGGCAGCTCTAGCCTTTAGCTAAGTGCGGATGTTGCCTGTAATCCATAGCTTCTGGTTAGGGTATGTATGTACATGTATGTACAGTCACTGTGGGGACGACGTCATCGATGCACTTGTTGATGAAGCCAGTGACTGATATGGTGTACTCCTCAATGTCATCAGAGGAATCCCAGAACATATTCCAGTCTGTGCTAGCAAAACAGTCCTGTAGCTTAGCATCTGTTTCATCTGACCACTTTTTTATAAATCGAGTCACTGGTGCTTCCTGCTTTAATTTGTGCTTTTAAGTAGGAATCAGGAGGATAGAATTATGGTCAGGATTGCCAAATGAAGGGCGAGGGCTTTGTATGCGTCTCTGTGTGTGAAGTAAAGGTGGTTCAGAGTTTTTTCCCCCTATGGTTGTACATTTAACATGCTGATAGAAGTTTGGTAAGACCGATTTATGTTTCCCTGCATTAAAGTCTCCAGCCACTAGGAGCGCCGCCTTTGTTGAGCGTTTTCCTGTTTGCTTATGGCGAAATACAGCTCATTGAGTGCGGTCTTAATGCCAGCATCAGTCTGTGGTGGTATGTAGACAGCTACAAAAAATACAGATGAAAACTCTCTAGGTAGATAGTGTGGTCTACAGCTTATCATGAGATACTCTACCTCAGGCGAGCGAAACCTTGAGACTTCCTTAGATATCGTGCACCAGCTGTTATTTACAAAAATACATAGTCCGCCTCCCCTTGTCTTACCAGACGCCGCTGTTCTATCCTGGCGATAAAGCGTATAACCAGCCAGCTGTATGTTGGTAGGTAATGTTATCGTTCAGCCACGACTCCTTGAAGCATAAGATATTACAGTTTTGAATGCCCCGTTGGTAATTTTATTTTCCAAAGATTGTATGTTTGCTAGCAGAATGGAAGGCAGTGGGGGTTTATTTGATCGCCTACTAATTCTCAGAAGGCAGCCCACCCTCCAGACCCTTTTTCTCTGCCTTCTCTTCATGCAGTTTGTCTTTCACGTTGGGCTCGTCGGACTCGTTAAAGCAAAAAAAGGATTCTGCCAGTTCGTGGTGAGTAATCGCAGTTCTGATGTCCAGAAGTTATTTTTGGTCAGAAGAGACGGTAGCAGCAACATATGTACAAAATAAGTTACAAATAACGCAAAGAAATGAACAAAAAAACACAATTGGATAGGAACACTAAAAAGTCAGCCTTCTTCTCCAGCGCCATCTAATAATACTTGTTAGCTTCTTCAGGGTTGCTGGGGCTCTGAAGAGTACATATTTATGTGGGTGCGCGCACACACACACACAGATACATACAACTATATCATCCGATCCAAGGTAGTGGAAGGGTTAACACTATCACCTGGCCTCTCATCCCACATTGTTATCCGAGGCAATAAAGGAAGCCACGCGTGAAGTGTATGTTTGAGGTGTGTGGCGGAGTGTGTTTTATTCCTTATATCACTGCCAGAGACCATGTGACCCGTGAGTGATATAGAAGTGGAATGTGGAACACGGAACGCAGATGGACACGGTGTGTCGGCGGAGATACACCGGAGACAAAAATAAAGCAAGAGCATTTGACCGTAAACCATGATGTTACTCAACAACTGTCGGTTACAGTACAGTGTATTCACAGAGCCACATTAGACTAGGCTCTTATTCCTGCTGCTCCAATATGAATCCCTCTCAGGTTTTAAATTGAACTTGTGGGTGGGCACTGGCAGCACTGTCACATTAAGCCCTATTTTGGCCATGGCAGTTGGAACCGGAGTCGTTTTCAACCGCTCCTGTGACAGTCTATGAGCATTACACTGCACATTAAAACACGGTTCAAGACAAGAGACAGAGAGAGCTAACTAAACCTCCAGTTTAGCATGACAGAACAGCCTATTTGAATTTCAGAGTGGATTCTTTTATTTCCAAGAAAACAGTGATTTCCGTTTCCCCTGCGTCTCCTCCTCGTGTGAAGCGCTTCCAACCAGCCTCTTTCATTTCCTCAGCAGCCAGTGAACTAGAGACCACTCCAGTACCTAATCAACACATGCACCGTCGCCTGCCTGCCGCTCGGCCTGCCCCTGATTAATGAGAGCTTTGGAGAGACCCAGGCATGGAGTGTGGAGATGACTCGGATGACCAGGCCTCTTTAGGCCCAATAAATGTCATGTAGTGCCTGTCCTCAGCCACGAGTCACTCACTGCAGAGATACGACTCAGAAGACATGGCTCCAAAGAGGAAAATTCTCTGGGCGGACAAAAAAAGGACTGAAAGGCTGTTTGAAATATTTATAAACGGGTGATTGTTTAAGAGTAGTTACTGGAAAAACACACACACGCACACACACACACACACACACACATTTGTTTTTACTATCCTTTTCGGAACCAAACAATTGATTCCCATTCAAAATCCTATTTTCCCGAACTCTTAACCTGACACTAACCTTAACCCCTTAACCTAACCCTAACTCCTAACCCTAATGCTAAACCTAACCTCTAACCCTAATTGTAAGCCTAATTGTTACCCAAACCCTAAACCTAAACACTACGCCTAAAATAGCCTTGTTCCTTGTGCGGACCGGCAAAATCAAATCAAACTAAACTAAATTGTATTTGTCACATGTGCCGAATACAACAGGTACAGTGAAATGCTTACTTACCAGCCCTTAACCAACAATGCAGTTTTAAGAAAATACCTAAAAAAGTGAGAAATAAAAGTAACAAATAATGAAAGAGCAGCAGTAAAATAACAATAGCGAGGCTATGTACAGGGGGTGCCGGTACAGAGTCAATGTGCGGGGGCACTGGTTAGTCGAGGTAATTGAGGTAATATGTACATGTAGCTAGTATTATTAAAGTGAATATGCATAGATAATAACTGAGAAGATGGGGGCAAAGTAAATAGTCTGGGTAGCCATTTGAATAGATGTTCAGGAATCTTATGGCTTGGGGGTAGAAGCTGTTTATAAGCCTCTTGGTCCTAGACTTGGCGCTCTGGTATCGCTTGCTGCGGTAGCAGAGAGAACAGTCTATGACTAGGGTGGCTGGAGTCATTGACAATTTTCAGGGCCTTCCTCTGACACCGCCTGGTGCTTCCTGCTTTCATGTTTAGCTTGTAAGCAGGAATCAGGAGGATAGAATTATGGTCAGATTTTCCAAATGGAGGGCGAGGGGAGAGCTTTGTACACGTCTCTGTGTGTGGAGTAAAGGTGGTCTATAGATTTGTTTGCCTCTGGTTGCACGTTTATCATGCTGATAGAAATGAGTTATAACTGATTTAAGTTTCCCTGCATTGGAGTCCCCGACCACTAGCAGCATCGCCTCTGGATAAGCGTTTTCCTGTTTGCTTACGGCTTTATACAGCTCATCTTAGTGCCAGAATCGGTCTGTGGTGGTATGTAAGACAGCTACGAAAAATACAGATGAAAACTCTCTAAATCAAATCAAATTGTATTGGTCACACATTTCGCTACACTCGCATTAGCATCTGCTAACCATGTGTATGTGACCAATACACATGGTTAGCAGATGCTAATGCGAGTGTAGCGAAATGCTTGCGATTCTAGTTCCGACCGTGCAGTAATATCTAACAAGTAATCAAACAATTTCCCAAGAACTAGCTTATACACACAAGTGTAAAGGAATTAATAAGAATATGTACACATAAATATATGGATGAGCGATGGCCGTGCGGCATAGGCAAGATGCAGTAGATGGTATAGAGTACAGTATATATACATGTGAGAAGAGTAATGTAGGGTATGTAAACATTATATAAAGTGGCATTGTTTAAAGTGACTAGTTATACATTTATCACCTCCATAATAATATATTTTTTAAATTATTAAAGTGGCTAGAAATTTGAGTCAATGTTAGTGGTGGCTGTTTAACAGTCTGATGGCCAAGAGATAGAAGCTGTTTTTCAGTCTCTCGGTCTCAGCTTTGATGTACCTGTACTGACCTCACCTTCTGGACGATAACAGGGTGAACAGGCAGTGGCTCAGGTGGTTGTTGTCCTTGATGATCAATTTGGCCTTCCTGTGACATTGGGTGTTGTAGCTGTCCTGGAGGGCAGGTAGTTTGCCCCCAGTGATGCATTGTGCAGACCTCACTATCCTCTGGAGAGCCTAACAGTTGTGGGCGGAGCAGTTGCAGTACCAGGCGGTGATACAGCCCGACAGGATGCTCTCGATTGTGTATCTGTAAAGGTTTGTGAGTGTTTCCGGTGAAATGCCAAATTTCTTCAGCCTCCTGAGGTTGAAGAGGCACTGTTGCGCATTCTTCACCACGCTGTCTGTCTGGGTGGACCATTTCAGTTTGTCCATGATGTGTACGCAGAGGAACTTAAAACTTTCCACGTTCTCCACTACTGTTTCGTTGATGTGGATAAGGGGGTGCTCCCTCTGCTGTTTCCTGAAGTCCACAATCATCTCCTTTGTTTTGTTGACGTTGAGTGTGAGGTTATTTTCCTGACACCACACTCCGAGGGCCCTCACCTCCTCCCTGTAGGCCATCTCATCATTGTTGGTAATCAAGCCTACCACTGTAGTGTCATCTGCAAACTTGACGATTGAGTTGGAGGCGTGCATGGCCACACAGTCATTGGTGAACAGGGAGTACAGGAGAGGGCTGAGAATGCACCCTTGTGGGGCTCCAGTGTTGAGAATCAGCGGGGAGGAGATGTAGTTTCCTACCCTCACCACCTGGGGCCGGCCCATCAGAAAGTCCAGGACCCAGTTGCACAGGGCGGGGTCGAGACCCATGGTCTTGAGCTTAATGACGAGTTTGGAGGGTACTATGGTGTTGAATGCTGAGCTCTAGTCAATGAACAGCCTTCTTATATAGGTATTCCCCTTGTCCAGATGGGTTAGGGCTGTGTGCAGTGTGATTGCGATTGCGTCGTCTGTGAACCTATTGTGGTGTTAAGCAAGTTGGAGTGGGTATAGGGTGTCAGGAAGGGTGGAGGTGATATGATCCTTGAATAGTCTCTCAAAGCACTTCATGATGACGGAAGTGAGTGCTACGGGGCTATGGCGATGGTAGTTTAGCTCAGTTACCTTAGCTTTCTTGGGAACAGGAACAATGGTGGCTCTCTTGAAGCATGTGGTAACAGCAGACTGGGATAGGGATGGATTGAATATGTCCCTAAACACACCAGCCAGCTGGTCTGCGCATGCTCTGAGGACGCGGCTAGGGATGCCGTCTGGGCTGGCAGCCTTGAGAGGGTTAACACGTTTAAATGTTTTCCTCACGTTGGCTGCGGTGAAGGAGTGCCCACAGGTTTTGGTAGAGGGCCGTGTCAGTGGCACTGTATTTTCCACAAAGTGAGCAAAGAAGTTGTTTAGTTTGTCTGGGAGCAAGACGTCAGTGTCCACGACAGGGCTGGTTTTCTTTTTATAATCTGTGATTGACTGTAGACCCTGCCACATCTGAGCCGTTGAATTGGTACTCTACTTTGTTTCTATACTGACGCTTAGCCTGTTTGATTGCCTTGCGGAGGGAATAGCTACACTGTTTGTATTCGGTCATGTTTCCGGTCGCCTTGCCATGATTTAAAGCAGTGGATCACGCTTTCAGTTTTGCGCGAAGGCTGCCATCAATCCACAGTTTCTGGTTGGGGAAGGTTTTAATAGTCACCGTGGGTACAACATCACCTTGCTAATAAACTCGCTCACCGAGTCAGCGTATACATCAATGTTATTGTCTGATGCTACCCGGAACATATCCCAGTCCATGTGATCGAAGCAATCTTGAAGCGTGGAATCCGATTGGTCAGACCAGGGTTGGATAGACCTGAGCACGGGCGTTTCCTTTTTTAGTTTCTGTCTATAGGCTGGGAGCAACAAAATGGAGTCGTGGTGAGATTTGCCAAAAGGAAGGCAAGGGAGGGCTTTGTATGCGTCGCGGAAGTTAGAGTAGCAATGATCCAGAATGCTTCCAGCCCGGGTCGCGCATTTGATATGCTGATAAAATTTAGGGAGCCTTGTTTTCAGATTAGCTTCGTTTAAATCCCCAGCTACAATAAATGCAGCCTCAGGATATATGGTTTCCAGTTTACATAGAGTCCAATGAAGTTCTTTCATGGCTTTCGAGGTGTCTGCATTGGGGGTGTATAGACGGCTGTGATTATAATCGAAGAGAATTCTCTTGGTAGATAATGCGGTCGGCATTTGATTGTAAGGAATTCTAGGTCAGGTAAACAAAAGGACTTGAGGAATTCTAGGTCAGGTGAACAAAAGGACTTGAGGACTCTAGGTAGATAGTGTGGTCTACAGCTTATCATGAGATACTCTACCTCAGGCAAGCAAAACCTCAAGACTTCCTTAGATATCGTGCACCAGCTGTTGTTTACAAATATACATAGACCACCACCCCTTATCTTATCTTATCTTATCTTATACTGCCGATAGAGTGTATAACCCGGCAGCTGTATGTTATTAATGTCGTTGTTCAGCCACGACTCAGTGAAACATAAGATATTCGTTTTTAATGTCCCGCTGGTAGGATATATGTGCTTTTAGTTCATCCCATTTATTTTTTGTACATTGTAAATTCTTTGTACATTGTACATTGGCAAACAGTACCACCTGATCCTCACAAGGCACTCCGATCACCTTCCTCGAAATCTCTGTATTTTTCTCCTACGAATGACGGGGATGAGGGCCTTTTCACGTGTCTGGAGTAAATCCCTCTCGTCTGTCTCATTAAAGAAAGATGATTTATTCAATTCAAGGTGAGTAATCGCTGTTCTGATGTCCAGAAGCTCTTTTCGGTCATAAGAGACAGTAGCAGCAACATTATGTACAAAACAAGTTACAAACTATGCGAAAAAACAAACAAAATAGCACGGTTGGTTAAGAGAGATAAAACGGCAGCCATCCTCTCCGGCACCATTACTACACAAATGTGCCCAATTTTCCTTGTTTTACTATCCTTAAGAGGACTTCTGGTCCCCACAAGGATAGTAAAACAAAAAACAGACACACACACAGAAAAAAAACAGACACAAAAAACACACAAGTTAGCGTCTTTTTCATCATGAATCTTGTTCTGGAGGCTAGTTGCCACAAGCACAAAGTCATAACATCATATTTTAAACCTAACCGTAAATCTAACATTAACCACATTGTTTACCCTTATTCCTAACCTTAAATTATGACCAAAAAGCAAATGTTTGTTTTCATTCATTTTTACAATATAGCCAATTTTGTCTTTGCAGCTGGCCTATCTAAGGGGAAATAGCTCTGTTCTGCCTCCAGGACAAGACTCAAGACAAATGTTAACCTGCCAGACACATACACATCCCAGTTAGCACATTTGGTTCCTCAGAAGTTGTAGGAACAAACATTTTTGGTTTCCCATTGGTTCTAGGAATAAAGCCATACGTTTCACATTTTTAAACATTTTCTCAGCATGGGAGTGAAAATGTTGCCATTTATGGAAACAGCATTTTTTGGTTGCAGGGAGGTTCTGAGAATGGTTTACTATGGCTCCCTGAAGGTTTTCCTCTGAGGTTTTATAGCGCTGTTCATTACATAAATAATCTCAAAGTGCTTATTAATGCTCTGAGAATGGAAATTCTAGGTTATTGGGAGCTTTTTGAATAACTTCCTTAAAACTTTCACTGAATGTTTCAATAAGACTGCTAGTTTATTTTTGTTTAACTACGTTAAACTCAAAGCACAGATAGGACACATGTAAATGATTTTCCTTGGGCATTAATCATGCAAACATGTTTTTTATTGTGACTCAGAATGGGTGAGATTCAAACCTAGAATCTTATCTTTTCAATCCATGGAATTAGTCCACTGCACCACCAGGATGGCGCTAGCATGCCATGTTCTTTTTACTCATAAAAGCTGTTCGTTTTAGTCTCTTTAAACAGACCACATTTCAAAGGAAACAAGCACTCGTTGAGATCAGGTGTGGCCAATTGGCAGGCACGGCCAACACACCTGTAAACACTTAACAAGGTAGAGGACATAAGAGAGTTTTGTTGATGCTGAGAACGGAATGTATATGTTTTTAAATAACATTCTTAGAACATTCTCTGAATGTTACTCAAGTTACTCCACTTCTTGTGGTTTTTATGAGAATTTCCCTTAACATTCTCGAAACAATTTGAGAACATGACTTTAAATAGAACCACGAGGAAACATGTAGGAAACTGAAGTACTGAAATTCCCACAAAAAAAAGTTTTTCTTTAACGTTATCTGAACTATTTGAGTACATTTCCCATGTTAAACCAGTTGAAGAACATTGCTATAACATTTAAAAATTGAAATGAAATGTAACCATGTTTGAACTTTTTAGGAAACGTTCTATTAAAGTCATGAAATGCCAAGAAAATAATGTTCTATAAATGTTCTATAAATGTTCCAAGCCAAACAACTATCGTGCACCATTCCCAGAAAGTTGTGGGAAAGTTGTATGCAAAATAACCATACACTGTAGGACAACCAGGCCCTCACCAATCTCTAAGAAACATCTGGTTCTCAGAACGTTATGTATCAGACCAGCAGTTTGGTGCTGCATTCCCAAAAGCATCTAGAATTGATAAGTTAAAACGTCCTGTCTGTCTGGTTATGTCAGTGGGAAGGTTAGCGTGTTTGTTTGAACAGAGACAGAGATGTAGAGCGAAAGACTGTGCACCAACAGCTATCTCTGATTCTTCCGCTTCACTAAGAGTGTGGAGGAGAGTGCCACAGGCACAGGAAGATTTGCTTGTCAGCGTTTGCGATACAGTCATCCGTCTTTTTAATCTTAACCGACACAGACAGTAAAAAGCAGTAGTGCCCAGAACCAATTTGGTGCTAAACCACACACAGAAGAACAATAGCCAACACATGTCCAGTATTCACTGGGCTGTAAACACCTGATAGTAGACATGAACAATATCCCCTCTGAACACAGAGAGAGATGAGTTTATCATAACACAAACCACACCGTGCCGCTCATTGAGATTCAGTGTGTGGTAAGACAGTGGTGATATTTCCTAGCATCCCAGAGGATGTTTACTGATGCATCATTCCCTGTTTGGCACCTCAGAGGACTAGACCACAGGCCAATGTCATGGGGAGGTCAGTATCAGACCAGACAGTCTTACACAGAGCAATTTTACAGGAGAAATTAGGGTTAAGTGCCTTGCTAAAGGGCACATCAACTGATTTTTTATCTAATCGGCTCTGGGTTTCGAGCCAACGACCTCTTGGTTACTGATCAAACGCCCTTAATCGCTAGGCTACCTTTACAAACAGGATTGAGAAGCCTCCTCTATCTATATGGATGTATGATCTTTGTGGATCCTTGTATCTGTACAGGGTGAACTCTGAATTGCTCTTATGCAAAGGGATTTTACTTACATTGGTCTCATCCCACACACAAGCTCTTTGATGCTGTGACATCCTGTGGAGATTGGGATTTAGTGGTCAGATTACATGGTTAACTTGGTATCGTTTCATTGGCCAATGGTGCTTGGTTTTGGGTTGAGAAGATTACATCTTCAGATGTTATAAATGGAATTAAATGCCTTTCTTCTCTCTCTTATCCTCTATCCCGTCCATGGAGGAAGGATTGTATGATCAATTCTCATTCCCTAGATTTTTAGGTATCTGGCCTAATGGGCATCTCTTTGTTCATGCAGTACCAGTCAAAAGTTTGTACACACGTACTCATTCAAGGGTTTTTCTTTATTTGTACTATTATTCTACACTGTAGAATAATAGTGAAGACATCAAAATAAAGAAATAACACATCATGTAATAACCAAAAAATGGTTAAACAAATCTAAAATATATTTCATATTTGAGATTCTTCAAAGTAGCCACCCTTTGCCTTGATGATAGCTTTGAACACTCTTGGCATTCTCTCAACCAGCTTCACCTGGAATGATTTTCTAACAGTCTTGCAGGAGTTCCCACATATGCTGAGGACTTGTTGGCTGCTTTTCCTTCACTCTGCGGTCCAACTCATTTCAAACCATTTCAATTCAGTTGAGGTCGGATGATGTGGGTGCCAGGTCATCTGATGCAGCACTCCATCACTCTCATTCTTGTTCAAATAGCCCTTACACAGTCTGGAGGTGTGTTGGGTCATTGTCCTGTTGAAAAACAAATTATAGTCCCACTAAGCTCAAATCAGATGGGATAGCGTATCGCTGCAGAATGCTGTGGTAGCCATGCTGGTTAAGTGTGCCTCTCACACATGCAGAGATCCGTTCACCTACTCGGCGTCTCACAAAGACACAGCGGTTGGAACCAAAAATCACAAATTTGCACTCATCAGATGAAGGGACAGATTTCCACCAGTCTAATTACCATTGCTCGTGTTTCTTGGCCCAAGCAAGTCTCTTCTTCTTATTGCTGTCCTTTAGTAGTGGTTTCTTTGCAGAAATTTGACCACGAAGGCCTGATTCACACAGTCTCTTCTGAACAGTTGATGTTGAGATGTGTCTGTTACTTACTTGAACTCTGTGAAGCATTCATTTGGGCTGCAATTTCTGAGGATGGTAACTCTAATGAACTTATCATCTGCAGCAGATGTCACTCTGGGTCTTCCTTTCCTGTGGCGGTCCTCATGAGAGCCAGTTTCATCATAGCGCTTGATGATTTTTTGCGACAGCACTTGAAGAAACTTTCAAAGTTCTTGAAATTTTCCCGGATTGACTGAGCACTTGTCTTAAAGTGATGATGGACTGTAATGATAGAAAGTAATGATGGATTGTCATTACTCTTGATTTATTTGAGCTGTTCTTGCCATAAGATGGACTTGCTCTTTTTCCAAATAGGGCTATATTCTGTATACCACCCCTACCTTGTCACAACACAACTGATTATCTCAAACGCATTAAGAAGGAAAGAAATTCCACAAATGTACTTTTAACAAGGCACACCTGTTAATTCAAATGCATTCCAGGTGACTACGTCTTGAAGCTGGTTGAGATAATGGCTAGAGTGTGCAAAGTTGTATATATATTTTGATTTGTTTAATAGTTTTTTGGTTACAGCATGAGTCCATATGTGTTACTTTATAGTTCTGATGTTTTCAGTATTATGCTACAATGTAGAAAATAGTAAAAATAAAGAAAAACCCTTGAATGAGTAGGTTTGTCCCAACTTGTGGATTATATTCATAACTTTGGAACTTCGGTAAATGGCGACTGGATCATTTGGAGATATATTGATTACTTTGACGGTCTGGTTCGGGTGAGCCAGGCCCAGCAAATCGCAATTAGATTTCCCCCACAAAAGGGATTTATTACAGACAGAAATACTCCTCAGCACCCCTCATCCCCTTCCTCAGACAGTCCTGCAGGTGAAGAAGCCTGATGTGTAGGTCCTGGGCTGGCATGTTACGCCCGTCGTTAAACGAAGACCAAGGTGCAGCGTGGTAGGCATTCATTTTCTTAAAATTTTTTCATGTTCCACCAAAAACAATAAACAACTCAACGAACGTAAAGCTAGGAGTGCGACACATGCAACACAAAAGACAAGATCCCACAACTGAAGGTGGGAAAAAGGGCTGCCTAAGTATGATCCCTAATAAGAGACAACGATAGACAGCTGCCTCTGATTGGGAACCATACTCAGCCAACAAAGAAATATAAACATAGATTTCCCACCCTAGTTACACCCTGACCTACCAAATTGAGAATAAGTACCCCCCCAAAGGTGCGGACTCCCGGCCGCAAACCTGAACCTATAGGGGAGGGTCCGGGTGGGCATCTACCGTCGGTGGCGGCTCCGGTTTGGGGACGTAGCCCCCGCTCCCTACGCTGATCCCTCCGCTTCTGTGGAACCGGACTGTGGATCGTCGCTGGAGACTCCGGACCGTGAATCGTTGCCGGAGGAACCGGACCGTAGATCATCGCCGGAGGCTCTGAAATGTGAACCACCGCTGGAGGCTCCGGACTGCAGATCGTCGCTGGAGGCTCTGGACTGCAGATCGTCGCTGGAGGCTCTGGACTGCAGATTGTTGCTGGAGGCTCTGGACTGCGGATCGTTGCTGGAGACTCCGGACTGCGGTCTGAACCCTAACTCCGCCAATCTCCCTGTGTGCACCCCCCCTGCCTCTCGTGCTTGCTTCGTTGAGCTATCTCCTCGTATCGTTGCCGTTCCTCTTTCGCTGCCTCAATCTCCTCCTTCGGACGGCGATACTTCCCGGCCCTTATCCAGGGTCCTGCTCCCTCCAGGATTTCCTCCCAGGTCCAGTCCTCATGACCACGCTGCTTGGTCCGTTGGAGTTGGGATCTACTGTTACGCCCGTCGTTAAATGAAGACCAATGTGCAGCGTGGTAGGCGTACATTTTCTTTAATTTTTTTTATGTTCCACCATAAACAATAAACAACTCAACGAACGTAAAGCTAGGAGTGCGACACATGCAACACAAAAGACAAGATCCCACAACTGAAGGTGGGAAAAAGGGCTGCCTAAGTATGATCCCTAATAAGAGACAACGATAGACAGCTGCCTCTGATTGGGAACCATACTCAGCCAACAAAGAAATATAAACATAGATTTCCCACCCTAGTTACACCCTGACCTACCAAATTGAGAATAAGTACCCCCCCAAAGGTGCGGACTCCCGGCCGCAAACCTGAACCTATAGGGGAGGGTCCGGGTGGGCATCTACCGTCGGTGGCGGCTCCGGTTTGGGGACGTAGCCCCCGCTCCCTACGCTGATCCCTCCGCTTCTGTGGAACCGGACTGTGGATCGTCGCTGGAGACTCCGGACCGTGAATCGTTGCCGGAGGAACCGGACCGTAGATCATCGCCGGAGGCTCTGAAATGTGAACCACCGCTGGAGGCTCCGGACTGCAGATCGTCGCTGGAGGCTCTGGACTGCAGATCGTCGCTGGAGGCTCTGGACTGCAGATTGTTGCTGGAGGCTCTGGACTGCGGATCGTTGCTGGAGACTCCGGACTGCGGTCTGAACCCTAAATCCGCCAATCTCCCTGTGTGCACCCCCCTGCCTCTCGTGCTTGCTTCGTTGAGCTATCTCCTCGTATCGTTGCCGTTCCTCTTTCGCTGCCTCAATCTCCTCCTTCGGACGGCGATACTTCCCGGCCCTTATCCAGGGTCCTGCTCCCTCCAGGATTTCCTCCCAGGTCCAGTCCTCATGACCACGCTGCTTGGTCCGTTGGAGTTGGGATCTACTGTTACGCCCGTCGTTAAATGAAGACCAATGTGCAGCGTGGTAGGCGTACATTTTCTTTAATTTTTTTTATGTTCCACCATAAACAATAAACAACTCAACGAACGTAAAGCTAGGAGTGCAACACAAAAGACAAGATCCCACAACTGAAGGTGGGAAAAAGGGCTGCCTAAGTATGATCCCCAATCAGAGACAACGATACACAGCTGCCTCCTATTGGGAACCATACTCGGCCAACAAAGAAATATAAATATAGATTTCCCACCCTAGTCACACCCTGACCTACCAAATAGTGAAAATGATCTCTAAGGTCATGGCGTGACATGGCGTGGTTACATGTGGTTTTTGGTTGTGAGGCCGGTTGGATGTACTGCCAAATTCTCTAAAACGATGTTGCTTATAGTAGAGCAATTAACATTGAATTCTCTGACAACAGCTCTGTTGGACATTCCTGCAGTCAGCATGCCAATTGGAAGCTCCCTCAAAACATGAGACACCGGAACATTTTATTACATATTTTATTTCAGCATGGGACCAACCCTTTACATGTTGAGTTTCTATTTTTGTTCAGTATATTATGAAAACGTAGCCTACGCACTGGATAAGGTGCAAGCCATAGACCTTTTTGAGTTATGGGAATCTCGTGTTCATGAGTTGGCTCGAAAGCTGATCAAGAAAGATAAGAATCATCTTAATATTATTTTGACAAGCGACTAAATACTTGATTACTGGCAAGCAATTGGCATGCATAAAAAAGCAGCCTAATTCTAGAAGTTAGTGAGCATTTGCTTAGCAAACTCCAAAATAGGAAATTGAAGTGAAATATAGGCATTTTAGAATTATTTTTTGACAAGATGCGTAAAAAACGACTTAGAGTGAGAGCTGACGCATTTGAAGCCGCAATGGAAAGTGCTAGAAAAAGAGTGTCAAGACACTGGAGCATTCAGGCACTTGTGACGTTTCAGATACCGATAGTGGTGTTGGCTTTATAGACGACTGCTAAGAGTGCAGCCACACTCCAAAACGCACGTTATACTGCCGGCATATTCAAACTCCTAGCTGATGTCGCACTCCTCATAGACGAGCGAGTCCATTTAAGGCAGTAGCAGCTCATATTTCAGTCATTGGGACATTTACAAATAATGCAGACGCATAGTCTCATTTTGCGCAGGTTAACATGCAGTGAGGCCATCTCTCACTTAAACGATATTCGACCATTCCCACCATGGCGAGAACGGGTGAAGACTCAGTAAAACACATTCTTGAAATGCGAGATGTATGGCAATTACTTTTGCTCTCAACTCCAAGTGAAAAGCCAACTTGCTCGCTCTTCGGGGTCCATCTCTTGCAAACTGGACTATGTTCATGGCTTGTAGGCAGGGCACAACATAACCTTTTGAACGGCATACAGCACGACTGTGGAAACTTTTCTATTCATATAGACACCATTCTGTGTACCTCTGGCCCTTCCTTGGACACTGTGTTAACTAACCTCCAGATGAGCTTCAATGCCATACAACTCTCCTTCCGTGGTCTCCAACTGCTCTTAAATGCAAGTAAAACTAAATGCATGCTCTTCAACCGATTGCTGCCCGCACCTGCCCACCCGTCCAGCATCACTACTCTGGACGGTTCTGACTTAGAATATGTGGACTACACTACAAATACCTAGGTGTCTGGTTAGACTGTAAACTCTCCTTCCAGACATCAAACATCTCCAATCCAAAGTTAAATCTAGAATCGGCTTCCTATTCCGAAACAAAGCATCCATTCACTCATGCTGCCAAACATACCCTCGTAAAACTGACTATCCTACCGATCCTCGACTTTGGCGATGTCATTGACAAAATAGCCTCCAACACTCTACTCAACAAATTGGATGCAGTCTACCACAGTGCCATCCGTTTTGTCACCAAAGCCCCATATACTACCCACCACTGCGACCTGTATGCTCTCGTTGGCTGGCCCTCGCGTCATTCTCGTCGCCAAACCCACTGGCACCAGATCATCTACAAGTCTCTGCTAGGTAAAGCCCCGCCTTATCTCAGCTCACAGGTCACCATAGCAGCACCCACCCATAGCACACGCTCCAGCAGGTATATCTCTCTGGTCACCCTCAAAGCCAATTCTTCCTTCGGCCGCCTCTCCTTACAGTTCTCTGCTGCCAATGACTGGAACAAACTGCAAAAATCACTAAAGCTGGAAACTCTTACCTCCCTCACTAGCTTTAAGCACCAGCTGTCAGAGCATCTCACAGATCACTGCACCTGTACATAGCTCATCTGTAAATAGCCCATCCAATCTACCTCATCCCCATACTGTATTTATTTATTTATCTTGCTCCTTTGCACCCCAGTATCTCTACTTGCACATTCATCTTCTGCACATTCTTCCATTCCAGTGTTTAATTGCAATATTGTAATTACTTTGCCACCACGGCCTATTTATTGCCTTACCTCTCTTATCCTACCTCATTTGCACATGCTGTATATAGATTCTTCTACTGTATTGTTGATTGTATGTTTGTTTATTCCATGTGCAACTCTGTGTTGTTGTATGTGTCGAACTGCTTTGCTTTATCTTGGCCAGGTCGCAATTGCAAATGAAAACTTGTTCTCAACTAGCCTACCTGGTTAAATAAAGGTGAAATTAAAAAATGTAAAAAAATATTCTGGCCATGAAACCCCCTCATGTGAAATCGCACACTACGGACAATGCTAACATGCAACTCACCTGAGTAAAGCATTAGATTGGGGGTGGGGGGTCCTGTAGATTCCAAGGAATTATTACATGGGCCACTAATATTTAATCTAGGACAGCATGTCCTAACCAGGCATGTTCTGTTGCATCTAACTATGTTATATATAAACAGCATACTAAACAGTGTACTCACTGCAAACAAACAGGACATGTAGTGAACATTTGTTGGGATCTGGGGAGGGATCCCCCCCAGGCATTTCAACCAAAGTATAGGATGGGTCATCTAGCATCGAAGTGTTGAAACCTTGGAATTGGGAATCCCCCTTTCTTTATGCGTCTTAAACTAGACACAGAGCAAATGTTTCAGACTTGAATAGCACTTCTCTGTAGCCTCCCTGGTGTTGCCCAAATCCCGTCCTCTCCTCATCAACCAGACAGGTCAAGCTACAGAGCTCAGACATTTTTCCTATTCATTGAAACTCTAATTTGTTAAGCGTTCCTTGTTTTAGAACATGAATAGTGCGTTTTAACCAACAACGTGATCATTGGACAGACCGCAGTGTCCGCAGTGTTTTTTTGTAATACGTGGGAGTTTATTATGGTGCGTTTGTCTTGGTTGCGCATAGGACAGGTTTCAACTTTAGTCAATTACAAGGTATAGACATTCTCTCAATGTATGGTGTGAGCATGTAATTATAGAGCAAGTTATTCAGCAAACCCTCTTTTATAAATATCCTGACTTGTTTGTGAAACGGCTGCTGACTCTACCCCGACGCTTTAAACTCAAAATGCAGTTGCCTGGAGCTCAGATGCTCAGACTAACTGTCATTCTAACATAGCCGGGAGACTGCTACAATGTAGTCTCAAACATATGTTTAGAATATTTAACCCTTATAATCTGGTATGGTAGTCAGTTGTGTTAGATTTCTGAGGGGGATTTCTATTCATATGCGTATTGTGCATCTGGCCAAGTCCATCTGATATGTGACAATGGTGTGAGAGTTATGAGTTTGTCCCACCCCTCCGATAGCCAGTGGTTGGCTGGGTGGCTGTTTGTTAATAGGCTACACAGGATGGTCTAAGGTATTGATAGGAGTTTCCTATGTTTACATTTGTCTGCGTGTTACAATGATGATTGACTCTTTCCCCTTACACAGTAAATATGACATGTCCGACTGATTAGATTTCAGATTTGAACTTTTTATGATTCAACCTGTGGATGTTGATTCTTTTTCTATCATTTTAGCTAATCACTGACACAATGGAAAGCTGATTACTTGGATACATTTCTCAGCTTCGGCTCGACATCCCTTTTATGTGCACGATAAAAGGGAATCGCGTTCGGCTGGTTGGTTTTCCATAACATACTCAGCTCTCAATGTGAAACAGTGGATTTTTATGGCATTTTTAATGGCAGATTATGATTATCCCACTTTTGAACAGACTCTGATAGAAGACCTTGGCTCAGGCAACTCTTTCACTTTGTTCCATATAGGCATACGTTTGTCTACAATATACAGTTGAAGTCGGAAGTTTACATACACCTTAGCCAAATACATTCAAACTCAGTTTTTCACAATTCCTGACATTTAATCCTAGTAAAAAATTCCCTGTTTTAGGTCAGTTAGGATCATCACTTTATTTTAAGAATGTTAAATGTCAGAATAATAGTAGAGATAATGATTTATTTCAGCTTTTATTTCTTTCATCATATTCCCAGTAGGTCAGAAATTTACATACACTCAATTAGTATTTGGTAGCATTGCCTTTAAATTGTTTAACTTGGGTCAAACATTTCGGGTAGCCTTCCACAAGCTTCCCACAATAAGTTGGGTGAATTTTGGCCCATTACCCCTGACAGAGCTGATGTAACTGAGTCAGGTTTGTAGGCCTCCTTGCTCACACACACTTTTTCAGTTCTGCCCACAAATGTTCTATAGGATTGAGGTCAGGGCTTTGTGATGGCCACTCCAATACCTTGACTTTGTTGTCCTTAAGCCATTTTGCCACAGCTTTGGAAGTATGCTTGGGGTCATTGTCCATTTGGAAGACCTATTTGCGACCAAGCTTTAACTTTCTGCCTGACTGATATCTTGAGATTTTGCTTCAATATATCCACTTAATTGTCCTTCCTCATGATGCCATATATTTTGTGAAGTGCATCAGTCACTCCTGCAGCAAAGCACCCTCACAACATGATGCTGCCACCCTTGTGCTTCACGGTTGGGATTGTGTTCTTCAGCTTGCAGTCCTCCCCCTTTTTCCTCCAAACATAAAGATGGTCATTATGGCCAAACAGTTCTATTTTTGTTTCATCAGACCAGAGGACATTTCTCCAAAAAGTACGATCTTTGTCCCCATGTGCAAACCGTAGTCTGGCTTTTTTATGGTTGTTTTGGAGCAGTGGCTTCTTCCTTGCTGAGCGGCCTTCCAGGTTATGTCGATATAGGACTCGTTTTACTGTGTATATAGATACTTTGTACATGTTTCCTCCAGCATCTTCACAAGGTCTTTGCTGCTGTTCTGGGATTGATTTGCACTTTTCTCACCAAAGTACGTTCATCTCTAGGAGACATAATGCATCTCCGTCCTGAGCGGTATGATAGCTATGTGATGATGGCGTTCTATTTGCGTACTATTGTTTGTACACATGAACGTAGTACCTTCTGGAGTTTGGATATTTCTCCCAAGGATGAACCAGACTTGTGGAGGCCTAAAAATTGTTTTTATGAGGTCTTGGCTGAATTCTTTTGATTTTCCCAGTATGTCAAGTGAAGAGGCACTGAGTTTGAAGGTATGCCTTGAAATGCATCAACAGGTACACCTCCAATTGACTCAAATGATGTCAATTAGCCTTTCAGAATCTTCTAAAGCCATGACATAATTTTCTGGAATTTTCCAAGCTGTTGAAAGGCACAGTCAACTTAGTATATGTAAACTTCTGACCCACTGGAATTGTGATACAGTGAATTATAAGTGAAATAATCTGTCTGTAAACAATTGTTTGAAAATTACTTGTTGTCATGCACACAGTAGATGTCCTAACCGACTTGCCAAAACTATAATTTGTTCACAAGAAATCTGTGGAGTGGTTGAACAACGAGTTTTAATGACTCCAACCTCAGTGTATGTAAACTTCCGACTTCAACTGTATGTTCTATGTCTTACTGTTTCTGTCCTGTCTGGAGAATAACCCAATGTTTTGCTCAACAATTATACTGACAGGCTTACTAACACACAGCTAACTTGTCTTGTTTTAGGTTATCCCGAAACAATTTGAACCTTGTGTGGTGACCACATTACATGTAACTGTTCTCCCTTTGTTGTCACACACAATGCAAGACAAAATGGCTTATGTTGGTTTGCAAGGGATCAGATGAATGTTAATGTGGGCGCATGGTCAAATCTTCCTGTTGACCACACCCACCTCTATGGATGTGTGTGTTTTCAAGAGGGGGCTCAGATTGGGTTTACAAATCAAATTATTCATATTTGATTTGCACAAGCAGTGGGTGAGCTTTGGATCTCACTCCCAAGTTGTATTTTGAATTTTGATAGGTTTCTTGCTAAAGATAGCATAGGTTTTAAAATTAATATTTGAATGTGATTTTGTCAGGTTGTCATTTTGTTACATACGACAGCTCTGTCTCCAGAGACAGAACACAGAGATAGTCACATACCAATTATTAAATGTTTAAAGATGCAGGTAAATCTCTACTTCCTGACTGGGAGAAAAAAACATTTCAACACATTTACTTTGAAGACCCTCTGGTGGTTGAGAAACCAGTTGCTTTTATGACCTGTTGGCAGAGAACATTGAGATAATTCAGCAACCAAATACATTTGTTTTTTAAATTCGAATATTGATCGATGCTAAATCTTACTAGACATAGGCTTGTGTTAATTCCTTTGCTGTTATCCAACTGTTTTACAGATCATTTTATTGCTTTTTGTTTTTGACATGCTTCTTTATTGATCTTGGGGTGATTTGTTTTCATGAATATGGTTTTCATATTTTTAAGGCAAACTTCCTCCCAGAGGGGAGAGTTTTTAATTTATTTTAAAACCCCTTTTTCTCCCCAATTTCATGATATCCAATTGCGATCCAATTACTTGTCTCATCGCTGCAATTCCCCAACGGGCTCGGGAGAGGCAAAGGTCGAGTCATGCGTCCTCCGAAACATGACCCACCAAACTCCGCTTCTTAACACCCGCCCACTTAACCCACAAGCCAGCTTCACCAATATGTTGGAGGAAACACCATTCAACTGACAACTGAAGTCAGCCTGCAGGCGCCCAGCCCACCACAAGGAGTCGCTAGAGCGCGATGAGCCAAGTAAAGCCCCCCCTGCCAAACCCTCCGCTAACCCGGACGACACTGGGCCAATTACGCGCCGCCCTATGGGACTCCCAGTTACGGCCGTTTTGTGTCACAGCATGGGATAGAACCCGGGTCGGTAGTGACGCCTCAAGACTGCAGCGCCACTCGGGAGGCCTGGGGGAGAGGCTTTTTCAATTGATTGTTCTGTCTTTCTCAAAGAAAAGTACAATTTGACACTTGTAATAGTGTAACTTTAATTACAGTGCATTCGGAAAGTATTCAGACCCCTTGACCTTTTCCACATTTTGTTACGTTACAGCCATATTCTAAATGATTAAATACTTTCCCCCTTCATCAATCTACACACAATACCCAATAATGACAAAGCAAAAACAGGTTTTTAGAAATGTTGCAAATGTATAAAAAATAAAACACTGAGAGTCACGTCTGGATCGGGTTCAAGTCCGGGCTCTGGCTTGGCCACTCAAGGACATTCAGAGACTTGTCCTGAAGCCACTCCTGCGTTGTCTTGGCTGTGTGCTTAGGGTCGTTGCCCTGTTGGAAGGTAAACCTTAGCCCAAATTTGAGGTCCTGGGCGCTCTAGAGAAGGTTCTCATCAAGGATCTCTCTGTACTTCGCTCCATTCATCTTTCCCCTCGATCCTGACTAGTCTCCCTGTCCCTGCTGCTAAAAAACATCCCCACAGCATGATGCTGCCACCACCATGCTCCACCGTAGGAATGGTGCCAGGTTTCCTCCAGACGTGACACTTGGCATTCAGGCCAAAAAGTTCAATCTTGGTTTCATCAGATCAGAGAATCTTGTTTCTCATGGTCTGAGAGTTCTTTAGGTGCCCTTTGGCAAACTCCAAGTGGGATGTCATGTGCCTTTTACTAAGGAGTGGCTTCCATCTGGCCACTCTAGCATAAAGGCCTGATTGTTGGAATGCTGCAGAGATGGATGTCCTTCTGGAAGTGTCTCCCATCTTCATAGAGGAACTCTGGAGCTCTGTTAGAGTGACCATCTGTCTCTTGGTCACCTCCCTGATCAAGGCCCTTCTCCCCCGATTACTCAGTTTGGATGGGCGGCCAGCTCTATGAAAAGGCTTGGTGGTTCCAAACTTCTTCCATTTAAGAATGATGGAGGCCACTGTTCTTGGGGAATTCTAAAAAACAGTTTTTGCTTTGTCATTGTGGGTTAATGTTGGAGATTCATGAGGAAAAATGTTATTTAATGCATTTTAAAATAAGGCTGTAACATAACAAAATGGGGAAAAGGTCAAGGGGTCTGAATACTTTCCGAATGCACTGTATGCATTTAATGGCCTTTCATTTCCTTGTATATCCATCTGATTCATTCTTGATAAACTTTAAGGATACCATTGACCAGACCAACCAATCTGGCAACATACAAAGTCAAACAGTGACTAGTAACTCTTGACTGTATTAATGCTTCATCAAATGTTGAAATGGGGCTCCCGAGTGGCACAGCGGTCTAAGGCACTGCATCTCAGTGCTAGAGGCGTCACTTCAGATCCTGGTTTGTTTCCAGGCTGTATCATAACCGGCTGTGATTGGGAGTCCCATAGGCAGGCGCACAATTGGTCCAGCGTCGTCCGGGTTAGGTTTTGGCCGGGGTAGGCTGTCATTGTAAATAAGAATTTGTTCTTAACTGACTTGCCTAGTTAAATAAAGGTTAAATAAAAATATAATAACTGATGTAATCTTTCTGCCGTTAACAAAAAATGATGTTTTATTGAACTTAGTTGAAGGAATTTGTACTTAGGGACATTGGCATGTCAAAAGCACATTGACAATGCTCCCATGTAAGAAACTCCTGATGTCATGGGCCCAAGGACTAGAAGTGAGGTATATATAATATACTGTACATACACGTCAAATATTACTGCCCATTACAGGTTCTATGGTTTGGTCTGGATGTACTGGAAATGCTCTTGAGATTCATATAGCAGGGGTTGGAGGCAGGATAAGAGGATCCTAAAACAGCAACAGCAGTGTGTTGATGTGTTGAGTGGAGGAGTGGGACTCGTGTGCGTGTGTGTGTGTGCGTGTGCGTGTGTGTGCGTGTGTGTGTGTGCGGTAGAAAAGAGTTAGAGGTGAGGTGTGTGTAGGCGGTGAGGCTGACACACCATCCCAATTATCAGGAAGGCTGAGATAAGAAACAGAGATGAGAAAACTGCAGTAAGAATCATTCCCTCCGTTTTGGAGACTTACTGTACAGCGAGAGAAAGAAAGTTGAAGAAAAATGAAAAACATAAAAGAAAATTAAGATTGTGTTCTTCAATGTGAATAACAACCCTCCAAAACAGTGGGAATAGAAACAATTCTGCGACTCTCCACACTCAGTTGTCCTTCAATTTGAACCACAAAACCTCAATTTCTGACAAAAAGCATGTCTCAAATGGCCAATCAGCCGTTGTTACATCCATTTGTGGACCTAAATTAATTATATATTCCCCTTGATTCTTGAAGAATACAATTTATGAGCTTAGTTTAACTGCCTTACCCCATCAGAACCTAAAACATAAGCTTGTTTTACTCCAATGTTTGCCAACCAAATAAATGTAAACGAACACTGTATAGCCTCAAAAATGGGTTAAAACTATAATTTTAATATCATGGATGGCCAGTTCCTGCATCAATTGCTCTGTCTATGAATTTGAGAGTGCATCCAGCCCAATCCCTCAGTTTTTACAGAAACAGTGGTGGGGAGCCGGCTTTGTTATTGTTTCTGCTGATTGACCCATTCACGTTCATTAACCCTCTTATTTGCCTCACGGAAAATCCCAGCAGGTGCATTGTGCACAGACTTACAGCGAGATACAGAGAGGGGTGTAAGGAAAAGAGAGGGGAGCGGAGGGAGACACAGAGAGAGAACTATTAGAGAGGGCTTCAGAACGAGTCAGAGAGAACGAAAGAGACAGAGAGAGTTAAAGAGAAGAGCCCAGTTCAGCTTAGCTTAGACAGCTGAGAGCCCAGCTGGGCAATGAAATGCTTCCGCACCAGTTAACAAGCCATAGGTTGGGTCTGTCTAAACAGGGTTTTCTTACCACCTCCTCATCTAATCCTCGACATGCCCACTGCAAATGAATATGAAGGGTTAGGCTTGCTACCGACCCGGGTTCTATCTCAGGCTGTGTCACAACCAGCCATGACTGGGATGGTGCACAACTGTTTTACTTGTCTTATCGTGCTCTAGCGACTCCTTGTGGCGGGCTGGGCGCCTGCAGCCGAAGGATGGTTGTCAGTTGAACAGTGTTTCCTCTGACACATTGGTGCAGCTGGCCTGCGGGTTAAGTGGGCGTGTGTTAAGAAGCGGAGTTTGGCTGGTCATGTTTCGGAGGATGCATGGCTCGACATTCAGCCTTGAATATTCAGAGGAAGGAATGCCGTCTGGCGCTCCCACATGGTACGGGGCAGGAGAGAAAGACAGAGTGTGCATTTATGTGTGTGTGTGTGTGTCTCACCTTGGAGAGCGGTGAAACTAGCAGAGTTTGGTGGTTGTTTCCTTGCACAGATGTGTAGTGCTTCCCTGGGTTGTAGATAAGGCGAGGGGGATGGGATGGTGTGCTGGGCGATAAGAGAAAATAGGTACATTGTGCTGAAGGCCATGGCACCTGAAACATGAAGGTTCTATCATATATATCGATATATGGACCCCCATATCCTGAAATGTTCCTATATTACTTTTGCCTGCCTACTTTGTTCTGGTTTATGTGCTGTCCACTCACCCACCTCCGGAAGGGAAGAAAATAGGAAATTAACAACAAGACAAACAGCATGTGGTGGTGTAGAGAAGATTGATAAGCTCCAGGCTTCTCTGCTCCAGTCACACTGTTATCTACAATCATCTTGGTAGCACTGCAAAGTGACTCCAACAGAAGCCATGGTAGAGTGGAAAAATGCAAGTCTACAGTTTAAAGTAATTAAAAAAAAATCTTTCTCTCTCTCTCTCTCTCCCTCCCCCCTATTTCTCCTTTCTCTACTCCCCCTCCCTCTCTCGCCCTCCCTCTCTCCCAGTCTCGTCAGACCCCGGAGGGAGAGTTCCTACCCCTGGACCAGTGTGAGCTGGATGTGGGTTTTGGGACGGGTGCGGACCAGCTCTTCCTAGTGTCACCTCTCACCATCTGCCACGAGATCAATCCTAAAAGTCCTTTCTTTGACCTGTCCCAGCGCTCCCTCATGAACGAGCAGTTTGAGATTGTTGTCATCCTGGAGGGCATTGTTGAGACCACAGGTGAAGATCCACAACCCTCTCTCCTCCTGTTAACCCTTTACTCTCTTCTTCCTACCATTCTCTCCTCATTATTAATTGATTATTCTTTCACTACCCTTTCTCCTCCTTTTAACCCCTTACTCTCTTCTTCCTAAAGAAGCTGCTCCTTTTCAAAGGCCCAATGCAGCCATTTTATTTCTGGGTAACAATTAAGTACCTTACTGTAATAGATTTCTATTCAAATTGGCATAAATATTTTTTGGGCAAAAAACTGTTTCACAAGCAAGTTTCACAATGGAAAGCCAAAACTCCCACCCATTCAAACCTGCTGATTAGAAGGTCCTGTGTAGATTGTATTTTAACCCTCCTGCTGTGTTCCGGTCGAATTGGACCGATTTACAAGTTTTCTCTCTGAAAAATGTAGTTCATTTAATCAGATTGTCATAAGGTTCCATGACTTTGTCCACACAGGGCATCTGAACACACTAAATACTCTTGGATGATTTCCATAAAATGCTATTTAACTTATGTACCTGTGGTGTTCCTGGTCAAAAATGAGCAGTCATTAGAAATGAATGGGTGAGACTACAATTAGTGTATAATATTGAGTTCAGACACATGCCCATTCATCAGATGGACACACTTCCTCTCCCAGACCCTCACATGCGTGTGGGTTTGAGCACACACACACACGCACACCTCACTTCCTTTCTTGGCTTCCATGGCAACCCCCACGGGAACCTTTACGGGAACCACACCTGTTGGCCTTCTCACAAACAATCGCAACATTGTTTCAATAATATATACCTCTGGTATATTAATCTTTTTTGAGGCCTTGCTCACAATTCGTGCTGTGGCAGCACAATGACCAAACGATATACTACTGTATGTGAGGCTCTTGATCATATCTTTGATCATGACACTGGTGAGGAGGAGAGAGTCTGTTAAACTTTGACACAAAGTAGTCTGTGATAAATAGCACAATATATTTAATCTGAGTATTTGTTATAGTCAAAATAATTGATACATTACGCTTTTTTTAAACTCAAAAACAAGTTGTACGAGCTCAGGTTAATGAGGCCTACAGGCCATAAATAGCAAATAGAAGTTCCAAACTTGTAATGTTCACAAGAACTTAAGTTGATAAAAAGATCTAACACAACATTAGGTGATAATATATGTATTATTATGGATTTATAATCAGCTATAATGGTGGTCATTTTGGACCGGGAACACAGAATTAATTAACATGAAACGAACACAACAGGAGGGTTAACCAGCAACTGTCAGGAAATAACACTGATAGAAAAAATGTCACGTATTTACAGTGGTAGTTTCATCAGCTGTTGTACAATATGATACAAAACACAGGGAAAAGAGAATTTTGACAACACTGGGCCTTTAATTAGTCCCTTTCTTTCACCCCGACTGTAATCTCTTTCCATTCGGTGGGTTGCTCTTTCCCTAACTCCACCCTTTAGCTTGCAATTCTGTTATTCCTCTCTCTCTCCTCCATTTATCTGAACTCGAATTAAACTGTATTCTTATATGCTCATCAGTCTTACCTCTTCATGTCAACCTGCCACATATCCGTATGCAATATCTCCATCCAGATTCTGGAGATAGAGTCAGACTGACACATCTCTCTGAATCTCCAAAGCCCTGTAAGAATGTAGCAGATATCAGGAGGTGTTCAGTGGTAAACAGAGCGAGCAGTGGAGAGGTGGACGTTGGGTATTGAGGACAGCACCAGGGAATGGCTTCCTTGATTTAATTATGAAGGACGTTTTTTTTTACATGCGGGATGGTTTTCATCCCTACCCCATGTATAATAGATAGGGTCATAGATGACAATGTCACTTAGATAAATAAGATGGGGGTTCAGCTGAAGCTTTACTATATTTCTCACTGGGCAGAATGCAGGGTTAATTCCGGGATCATTCTGAAACAGTAAGAGACGTTGAACACAACAGCTGTACTGAACTACAGGCAGGCTGCAGGTGTGCTGGGTCGCCTACGGCAACAAAAGTGTTTTTCTGTCTTCTACATCGAACAATACGATGCCTCATCCTAATACTCATACATAAATAACAAAGTCTGTCTTCTCTGGCATCATTTATTTATTTCTCTGCTCCCTTTTCTTTCTCCTTTCATCTCTCCTCTGTTCTTCTCCCCTCCTCCCTTCTCATTGTCCTGGGCAGAAGCATGAAGCTGAATAGGCTTAGAGGAGGAGGGTGGGATGAGCAGGCAGGGAGCACGGTCTGTGCTCTGTTGATAATGTCATTAAGGCAGGCTGCAGCCAACCGTTTAGCCCCTTTTAGCCCCTTCTCTCTCGCTCTCTCTCTCTCTCTCTCTCTCTCTCTCTCTCTCATTCTCTCTCTCTCTCATTCTCTCTCTCTCTCTCATTCTCTCTCTCTCTCTCTCTCATTCTCTCTCTCATTCTCTCTCTCTCTCTCTCTCATTCTCTCTCTCTCTCATTCTCTCTCTCTCTCTCTCATTCTCTCTCTCTCTCTCATTCTCTCTCTCTCTCTCATTCTCTCTCTCTCTCTCTCATTCTCTCTCTCTCTCTCTCTCTCTCTCTCTCATTCTCTCTCTCTCTCATTCTCTCTCTAATTCTCTCTCATTCTCTCTCTCTCTCATTCTCTCTCTCTCTCGCTCTCATTCTCTCTCTCTCTCTCTCTCTCTCTCTCTCTCTCATTCTCTCATTCTCTCTCTCATTCTCTCTCTCTTCATTCTCTCTCTCTCATTCTCTCTCTCTCTCTCTCCCTCCCTCCCTCTCTCCCTCGCTGTCTCTCAGCAGGACTGTGGTTCTCTGAGCTGAGGAGCAAAGCAGGGGGCAGATGAGTGGGGGGTCTGCTCTGTATGAATGAGTTGGCCTTGGAGTCACCTGTGTGGTTCCGTGCACAGTGTACATCCCTTACTCCCCAGAGAAATAAATCCATAACATCCACTGAGAGACAGACAGAGCATTGTCCTGCCATTTGAGAAACCTTCTGTCAACAACGGACAGCCTTTGCAACTTTCTGGTGTTTGACTGGATGGTTATGAGGTCTCTCTACTACCACTACGATTGTGCATCAGCTCCTGTTTCAATAGAGATGTATGTTACGTAGGCCTAGTTGTCACAGCTTTCTGACAGGTTGTGTGTGTGTGTGTGTGTGTGTGTGTGTGTGTGTGTGTGTGTGTGTGTGTGTGTGTGTGTGTGTGTGTGTGTGTGTGTGTGTGTGTGTGTGTGTGTGTGTGTGTTAGATGAAGAGAGCCAGTAGTAGGATTAAAAAGAGGCTAGGAGAAGAAGAGGCATTGTATTATGGAAATGCTCCACTTGTGCCAGTGGAGGCTTTACATAAAGCTCTCTCCAGGGACACGTCTCTCTCTCTGTCCACCAGCTGTTTGCTCACTTGCTCAGCCTCTTTGATTTTCATTCAAGACCCACAAAACTGACTGTCAGTGTAAATCAGGACACTTCGATGATGATGGGGCGAACTGGCAGGAACGCTGGGCCCTGACGCCACATCATTTCCTGTTGCACCGCCATCAAAGGGCAAATTAGAGCGAATTATCACCAAATTCTATATGCAGGAATATATAAAAAACTTTAATTCATTTCAGCTTTGGGTTGAGGATAGTCAAGGGTTTGGGTATAAGCTTAGGCTTAGGTTGTGATAACCCCTTGGTAGTGATATTACTGTGTCTGTCACGATCTTGGAAATGAGTGGACCAAGGCGCAGCGGATGTTGAGTTCCACATATTTAATTCAAAGAGAAACTTAAACAAAACAAAATATATCAATAAACAAACAACTAAACGTGACTACGTGGTGCGCATGCACAAACACAAAACAATATCCCACAAATGCAGGTAGGGAAAAAGCCTACCTAAATATGATCCCCAATTAGAGGCAACGATTACCAGCTGCTTCTAATTGGGAACCACACAAACCACCGACCTAGAAACCTATAAACTAGATAACCCCCCTAGTCACGCTCTGACCTAAACTCCATAGAGAACCAAGGGCTCTCTATGGTCAGGGCGTGACAGTGTCAGTCAAATGTCAGGGAAAGGATCAGTTTCTCTTTCTGCAGTCAGCCAGCTCTGTTTAATAGAGTAATACAGGGCTCATAAGTGCTTATTGATAAGTGAGGGCCCTCGATACATATATAATTGTCAAGGAAATCATTTTACAAGAGCTGAGGTCAAATACAAACCTGACCTGTCAAATCAAATAAAAAAATTGACTACAATTGTATTTGTCACATGCTTCGTAGATAACAGGTGTAGACTAACAGTGAAATGTTTACTTATGGGTCCTTTTCCAACAATTAAAGTTAAGATCAAAATAATACACAGTGGATAACGGGGAAAAAAGAGTAGAAATGACATGGCAATATATAGGGAGTAGAAAATAACATGGCTATATACAGGGAGAAATGTTTTCTAATTTCTTAATATCACATTTACATAAGTATTCAGACACTTTACTCAGCACTTTGTTGAAGCAAGCTTGGCACACCTGAATTTGGGGAGTTTCTCCTATTTCTTTCTTTCATCACATTCCCAGTGGGTCAGAAGTTTACATACACTCAATTAGTATTTGGTAGCATTGCCTTTCAATTGTTTAACTTGGGCCAAACGTTTCTGGTAGCCCTCCACAAGCTTCCCACATTAAGTTGGGTGAATTTTGGCCCATTCCTCCTGACAGAGCTAGTGTAACTGAGTCAGGTTTGTAGGCCTCCTACACAGGTTTGTAGGCTCGCACACGCTTTTTCAGTTATGCCCACACATTTTCTATAGGATTGAGGTCAGGGCTTTGTGATGGCCACTCCAATATCACAACTTTAGAAGTATGCTTGGGGTCATTGTCCAATTGGAAGACCCATTTGTGACCAAGCTTTAACTTCCTGACTGATGTGTTGAGATTTTGCTTCAATATATCCACATAATTTTCCTCCCTTATGATGCCATCTATTTTGTGAAGTGCACCAGCCCCTCCTGCAGCAAAGCACCCCCACAACATGATGCTGCCTGTGCTTCACAGTTGGGATGGTGTTCTTTGGCTTGCAGGCCTCCCCCGTTTTCCTCCAAACATAACGATTGTCATTATGGCCAAACAGTTCTATTTTTATTTCATCAGACCAGAGGACATTTCTCCAAAAAGTACGATCTTTGTCCCCATGTGCAGTTGCAAATCGTGGTCTGGCTTTTTTATGGCGGTTTTGGAGCAGTGGCATATACCTTGCTGAGCGGCCTTTCAGGTTATGTTGATATAGGACTCGTTTTACTGTGGATATAGATAGTGTTTGTACCTGTTTCCTCAAGCATCTTCACAAGGTCCTTTGCTGTTGTTCTGTGATTGATTTGCACTTTTCGCACCAAAGTACATTCATCTATAGGAGACAGAACGCATCTCATTCCTGAGCGGTATGAAGGCTGCTTGGTCCCATGGTGTTTATACTTGCGTACTATTGTTTGTACAGATGAACATGGTACCTTCAGGTGTTTGGAAATTGCTCCCAAGAATGAACCAGACTTGTGGAGGTCTACAATTTAATTTCTGAGGTCTTGGCTGATTTTTTAATTTTCACATGATGTCAAGCAAAGAGGCACTTTTGAAGGTAGGCCTTGAAATACATCCACAGGTACACCTTCAATTGACTCAAATAATGTCAATTAGCCTATCAGAAGCTTCTAAAGCCATGACATCATTTTCTGGAATTTGCCAAGCTGTTTAAATGCACAGTCAACTTAGTGTAATAATCTGTCTGTAAACAATTGTAGGAAAATTACTTGTGTCATGCACACAGTAGATGTCCTAACCGACTTGCCACAACTATAGTTTGTTTACAAGAAATTTGTGGAGTGGTTGAAAAATGAGTTTTAATAACTCCAACCTTAATGTATGTAAACTTTCGACTTCAACTGTAGGTGTTCCTTTTGTCCAAGTGGGAAAGGGCAGTGTGGAGATGAATAGAGATTGGGATTTAATAGGGATCTGTTGGGACAGTATGTGAATTGGAGTGGGTTCAGGGTGTCTGGGATGATGACCAGCCTTTCAAAGCATTTCATGGCTACAGATGTGAGTGCTACGGGGCGATAGTCATTTCTAAAGTTTACCTGGGTATTTTTGGGCACAGGGACTATGGTTATCTACTTGAAACATTCCAGACTGAGTCAGGGAGAGGTTGAAAATGTCAGTGAAGACACTTGCCAGCTGGTCAGCGCATTCTCGGAGTATGCCTCCTGGTAATCCATCTGGCCCTGTGAATGTTAACCTCTTTAAAGGTCTTTCTTACATCGGCTAAGGAGAGATTGATCACACAGTCCTCCAGAACAGCTGGTTCTCTCACGCATGGTTCAGTGTTGCTTGCCTCGAAGCGAGCATAGAAGACATTTAGCGCGTCTGGTAGGCTCGTGTCACTGGGCAGCTCGTGGCTGAGTTTCCCTTCATAATCTGTGATAGTTTGCAAGCCCTGTCACATCCGACAAGCGTCAGAGCCGATGTAATAGGATGCGATTTTAGTCTTGTATTGACCATTTGCCTGTTGAATGGTTCGTCGGAGGGCGTAATGGGATTTTGTTATTAGAGTCTGGGTTAATGTCCTGCTCCTTGAATGCGGAAGCTCTATAGCTCAGTGCGGATGTTGCCTGTAATCCATGGGATATGTACGTACGGTCACTTTTGGGACGACGTCGCCAATACAATTATTAATGAGGCACCCAGAGAAGGCTGTGCTCAGGATGATGCTCCGGTCATTATCTGACTCCTAGAGACCTTTTTAAATAGGACTAGGATGTAATGTAACCAACCACTGGTATAGGGACCTTTTCATATAGGACATCATGCAAACAGAAATACCAGACTAACCTTTCCTCGGCTACAGGTGCTACATGTTTTATTTTTATTGTTGCATGGATGCTGCAATTTCTGCTCCAATGTTACTGCTCTTTACTTAGGATTATCATGTTTTGTTTATGGTAGATTAGATTCAACTAATTTATATGAATAAGGCTATTAGTACCATTGATAGGAGTGATGTTAGGCGAGGACCCAAGGCTCCTGCAGCATCAAGGTATGGATCTGGTAAAGGTGATGTTAGGAGATTCCTTATTAGCCTGAGCAGAAATAAACAAAAGGTAATTATCATGAAATGCATTACAACACTGATCAAAGGGATGAGTCACCTTTGGCCTCTAGTGATTGCCATGGATACAAAAGAACAGCTGTAGAATCTGGTAGGATGAGATTTCATTGAGACAGAGCTATATATAAAAATAGAAAAGAAAAGTATCTAGCTATGACTCTAAGCCTAGAAAGACTTGCAGCCAATATGTCCTTTAGTCAGCTGTTTCCACCAAGCTTATTTGAGCCAATGGCCCCACAATCTGCAGAGGCAGAGGGAGGTAAACAGTGAATGAAATATCTCTGCTGTTTTGTCTCAGGGACAGCCTCAGCCAAACCTATTAGTGGAAATGGTTCGATGAGTAACAGTGCCGTGGCAATTTCTACACGCTGTCAGAGGAACGGCAAAGGTCTTCCGGCTAGATTTACGGGCGCATCAGTATTTAAATCTCCCCTTTATGGCTGGAGTGAGGGAGGTCTGTGCCAAAGCAGGTCTGTGTCGGGAAAATTGCTCTTTTCTCATGCTGTCAGACAACAATTCAAAGACTGAATTGTTTCCACACATGATGAGAGCGGAAGAGAAAGAACAAGTGGGATGGAAGCAGAGGATTAGATAAGCAGGGGCGATTGTTTGCTGCTTCATTTTCTCCTTTCTTTTACGTCTTATTGTTTGATGGTAACTGAACTCCACGGTATTTTCAGCACATCTATCAAAAATGACAGTTATTACAGGGCTATTTAACACATGTGTTTGTGCTACCTAGTCAATGCTAGAGGCTGAGTTTGACTTTTTAATTCTCTCTCTCTGTTTCTACCGCTCTCTCAGGTATGACGTGTCAGGCGCGGACATCGTACACGGAGGATGAGGTGTTGTGGGGCCACCGCTTCCTGCCCGTCATGTCTCTGGAGGAGGGATTCTTCAGGGTGGACTACTCCCAGTTCCACAGCACTTTCGAGGTCAACACCCCACCGTACAGTGTCAAGGAGCACGATGAGAAGTCCTCCCTGCCTTCACCCCTCTCCACCCCCACGCTGGGCGAGAGCCACGGTGCCGCCCGACGTGCCCGGGTCTTCTCTGTGGACTGCATTAACACTACGGACCGGGAAGAGCGGGCGGGGCAGTCCAGGCTGCCCAGTAAGCTTCAGAGGATGAGCTCGTCTGGGAAGGAGGACCTACAGAGGAAGGTTCTGATGCTGAGCTCCCAGCACTCTGAGAAGGCCTGCAGTACTGGAGACCTGCCTCTCAAGTTGCAGCGTCTCAGCTCCTCCCCCGACCCAGAGGCTGCAGATCGGCTGCAGCTCAAGGCCTTGAAGGTGGGCTTTGAACCCATGACCCAGTCCACTGGAGACCTGCAGCTGCCCCCCACCCCAGCCCCCGTCCCCGCACGCATCCACACCCCTCTGCCCTCAGGAGGGGGCCGACCAGAGGACAACCTGCCGGCCAAATTACGCAGGATGAATGCTGACCGCTGAGGTCATCATGACCAGACTTTGCATGCATCCCAATGGAACCCTATTCCCTATATAGTGCACCACAATAGACCAGGGCCCAGGAGGCTCTGGTCAAAAGTAATGCACTATGTAGGGAAGAGGGTGTCATTTGGGACGCATCCCCAGAGTCTAACTTCTTTTTGACCACACATCAAACTATGGAGACAGAAAATGAAATGTGACTGAATATACTGGAAGACAATGATATGGAAGGGGAAAAAAAACTATGATGGATGGTGTGTCACTATCTCTGTTTTTTCAAACACAATCTTTACTGGAATTACTGTGATTTTTGGGTGTTTTATAGCAACAGTGTTCATACTGGTCAAACACATACACGTTCTTCATCTTTCCCTCATCACACACACACTCTAAAGAATTGTGCATGTATACAATCGATCCATCTGAATGCACTACATAACCCCTCTCTTAGTTTTAAACAAATAAAATATATTTAAGATGAAAATATGTGGTGTACCTGCAACTTCCTTTGTCTATATTCTAGTTTCCATCAAAGGGATCATCTACTTAGCTAAGAATACAGTTCAAATGCAATCACACTATTTTGTTATTATTCATAATTGGGGCAGTATGTTATTCATTCTGTTACTCATTAGTTTACATAATACCTTTGGTTTTTACATTCAACGGGCTGTTGATGGCCTAATCTTAGCTCCTGGCGAGGAACACTTTCCATAACAGTTCCATTACTCCTTTGAACAGAATGAGTGGATAATGGACTCTGCTGATACCAGAGAGAAAACACAGAGTTCGTCCCAAATGGCACCCTATTCCCTCGATAGTGGAGTGCACTATTCTCTTACCAGGGCCCGTAAGGGACAGGCTCTCATTTGAGACCCCGAGAGAGGCTTGTCCTTGGTGGTGATTGGCTGGTGTTTGGGAGTGGAGGATGGGGAGTGAATGAAACAATGGAGGAAGTGTCCACCCCCTTCAGACGGGCAGAGACAAGCAGCATGGCTAAACAGACAAACAGACATACAGACACACAAACACACACACTCTTTCAATTGACTTGTAGCCCATTGTAGCTGAAATGGATTATGATTATTATAAAGAATAGGACACACATTAGTCACAAGACTTTTCTCTCACAATGAAGTCTCCATGATAAGGTCCAACGGCAGACTTTAAGGACAGAAGCTTTGAAATGGACACAACCTTTTACTCACCCGAACAAATGGAGAGGAAAATGTGGAGAGGGAGAGAGCAATGGAGGACTGAGAGAAAAGAAAGAGTGGAGAGGGTCACCTGAGCTCAGGGACAGAGAGCGAAGTAGGCTTTGGGATGATTTGTCCATGGTTGCATCCCAAATGGACCATAGGGCTCTGTTTAAAAACATTGCACTATAAAGTGGAATGGGGTGCTATTTGGCACGCAGCCAACACAGGCCTCAGTGGGATTTAGCACTCCTATGAGTAGAGGGTTCCGAACCAACGGATGTATGATAGTTACACCCACCCACCCACCAAGCTCTAATTTCTCCACCAATGCCACAAAGGGAGGAGAATCGATCTGGGGAATTGGATTTTCCCTACTTGAGGTGCACGCCGACCTGCGTAGAGCGATCTCTAGCCTCTGGTAATGAATTCCTCACTGCGTTCGCCCACTAAGAGTTTAGGATAGAGCCTAACCTGATCCAAACAGTCCAACCTTTTCATTTAGCAGCATAAAGAGTCCGTAAGTGTGTGTGTGTGTGTGTGTGTGTATTAAACACTACACTCCTTCCACTGGCTCAGCAGAGGATAAGTCACCCAATCACACTACAACAATGAATATAAATAGCCTCATTACAATAAGAGGAAAGGGACGAGTGACCGGGACTGAGCTCAATCTACACCTCTTCAGAAGATGATTACAATACACCCTAATATCATGGTCACAGACCGGATGCTCTTAACAAAGATGTCATACTGTGTGAACGAATAGATGCACCACATAAGAGCGCATTACTGTATATACAGATGTAGTCTCTTCATTTGTTGCAGGAGAACTTTCCTGCAATGAAGAAAACATTTAACTTGTAGTGTATTTGAGATTTAAAAGGATTCTGAAATAATTCTCACTTTGAAGTTTCAGACTTAATTTTCCATTATGAAAAAATGATCAACCCCTACAAAAATGTTGATTAATTATAATCCACATAATACTGTGATTCACATTTCCTGTTGATGTAGACAACTGGCTCAAATTAAGATCCTTCATCTGTACATCACTTAGTCAATGTCACTATTAGAGACTGATGTAAACGCTCTGGCTGAAGATACATGGTTGGCATGACAATGAGTGACATGGAGTTGGCAGCGATAGCGTGAGCAGACTGGAAATCAGGCTAGAAGATACGCTGGACCTATGGACATTACTCCTTCTTATCAGTTCTCAAAAGACCGATTTAAAGGTCTGTCGGGAACTCGCTACATGCTAAAAATAAGGATATTGAAGACCTTTCCTGTGCTCCATCATTTCCTGCTCCATACTTTGATGTCTTATTCAGGAGTGTCAGAGGTTATTTAGGTAAAGATCTGTCTCAGAGATAACATCTCCACTGGGTAAAAATACCAGGAGCATGAATAATTGGTTTGCGTACCAAATGGCACCCTATTCTCTATGAGCCCTGGTCAAAAGTAGTGTACTACACTACTTTTGACCAGGGCCCATAGGGAATAGGGTGCCATTTGGGACACTTATTTGGCATGGTGAAGTACAGCACAGTGAGATTAAAGAACAGTCTCCCTTTAGATTGTCTGTTCTGTTCTGCCCCCGAGTCTGTTTGTCTGGCTCACTGTCGATATCACCGTCTTCCTCCCACAGCTTCAGTCCTTGGCTTTGATCATGGAGAGAATACAGTGCCTACACACCCCTTGAACAGTCTTCACATTTTGCTGCCTTAAAATGTATTCTAAAAAGAGATGACATTTGATTTATTTCCTACTGATTTCCACAACCTACTCCACATTTTCAGGGAAAGAAAAATTCTAGAAAATGTTCCAAAATACTAAGAAATATAAAATGATGATGTATTGGATGCGAATATCTTCACACCCCAGAGTTAATCCTGGGTGGAAGCAAGAATCTCAAATATAGAATATTTTGTTCAACACTTTCTGGTTACTGCATTATTATAACACGTGTTATTTCATAGTTTTGATGTCTTCACTATTATTCTAGAATGTAGGAAATAGTAAAAACTTGAATGAATAGGTGTGTCCAAACTTCTGACTGGTATTAATTCATTGATGGTCATTAATTAGCCACATAGAGATATCCAACATCGAACTACCTTTACCACGGTCAGTGTGCGTTCCGAGAGAGAATTTACGAACTAACACCCACGTGTTAGTGGGAATTACTTGAAATCAAACCCAACCCTCAAATATGCCATGGAAAGCAGAGACATCATCGATCCCCTAAATCTCAGACATTCTCATATTGTAAAATACTGACTTTATGACCAAAGTTATCCTATTTACACTTTTCAGTAAATGTTGGGACTAGAATAGAATTGACTTCTACCAATGCCACAAAGGCTGTTTTCATCCAGGTTTTTGGATTTCCGGTTTAGTTCCTTTTTAAACAATTGCTTGCTGAAGTGTACAGCCTGGCTGTGTGAGTCTGAATGAATCACGAGTGTAAAGAAGTGGGAGGAAGAGAGAGATGTCACTCATAAACATGCACTTCACACTAGTGGAGGCTCCTCAGAGGAGGAAGGGGAGGACCATCCTCCTCGGTGTAAAAAAAGTTCAGATAAAACTATACTAAGATACAACTATACCAAATATATTAATATCACCAAATCATTGATTAAAAACACACTGTTTTGCTATGAAGGTCTGCAGTAGCCTCAGCTTGAGTAGGGTAGTACCACGGTGTAGCCAGAGTACAGCTAGCTTCTGTCTTCCTCTGGGTACATTGACTTCAATACAAAACCTAGGAGGCTCATGGTTCTCCCCCTTTCATAGACTTCCAGAGGACATACTCCAAATTATCAGAGTTCACCCATTCAGAGAATGAATCTAGTACTGAAAGCATAAGCTACAGCTAGCACTGCAGTGCATAACATGTGGTGAGTAGTTGACTCAAAGAGAGAGAAAGACAATAGTTGAAACTTTTTTAACAAATTCATTTAATCCAAAATTAAGGAGAAGGATAATTTTTTAAAACTTTCATTTTCACTTAGCTAATGAATGTAGCTCGCTAGTTTCGCCTACTCAAACACTCGGCTCAAACTGAGAGGGATGCAATGTTAGTTAGATGGCTATGACTATCCAACACTGTAACTCTCCCATGTCAAGGCTTTATTAATTTATTGCCACCTGGGCCAACTGCTAAACTGCTTGCTGATTGTACACTGTACTACATGATTGTGGCGGGTTTACTAACGCATTAGCTCTACTAGCTATGTTGGCATGACAACGATATAGGCTGTGTGTAGCGGTTAGTGGTCATGATATGAAGGTTTGGTCACAGACAGCTGATGTGTTGTGCACTGAAGTCCACCAGCGAAGGGAAAATGTGAGGGGAGGAGAGCGTGTAGATAGTTGCATGAAGGAATTATATATACAATGATGAAAGTGATCCTGCTGTTTTTATGTGGCTGCTTTGAAAGAGAACCGTGTTTGTGTTTTATGAGGGGTGTATTAATTCCTCCGATTCTGTTGAAAACGTTTCTTAAACTGAAGCAAACATAAAGGAACAGGGATAAAGATACCTGAATTTGTCCAATAGAAACTCACATTTGCAACTGTTGGACTAATGATTACACGCTAGATCAGCCAGATGCAGGCAAGATTGTGCAAGGCGGCATTGAATGTGTCAGTCTGTCACCTTGATTACTCAAAATTCTCTCACCCCGTTCACATACGTTGTAAACTCTCATTCATAGGCTAGGTTGTAGTAACCTCATGATGGATACACAAACATTTGAGTATCATGTAGTAGCCTAAACCTATCAACGTTACATTGAGCTGGGTCAATGGAATATGAATGGCAGTCATCCAATACGCTGTAATAGAAATAAGATGTATCATCCTCCCACATAAATGGCACCGACCTCCAGTACTTCACACACACCATATGGGGGGAGGAAGGAAAAGAGCTCTCTCTTTGAGTCTCTCTCTCTCTAACACACAAACACACAAACAGGCACACATAGGGCCAATTATGTCAACCTTCACCACAACAATTCAAGCTGCAACATTCCTCCAGCGGACACAAACGAAACGACAGCTTCCCTCCAACAACATGACAGTCATCAAGGCAATCTGGGAGCCTGTCTGCCCTGCAGTGATGGAGGCTTATCCCTAAATTTGCAGTCAGTTTTAGAATGGGTGGCCAGTAATAAACTGGTCCTGAACATCTCTAAAACTAAGAGCATTATATCTGGTACAAATAATTCCTTAAGTTCTAGACCTCAGCTGAATCCGGTAATGAATGTGTGGCTGTTGAACAAGTTGAGGTGACTAAATTACTTGGTATTACCTTCGATTGCAAACTGTCATGGTCAAACATATTGACTGAATGGTTGTAAAGACACACTTTCTTTCCCATGCTCCTCTAAATTGGAGCTTGAACTTGACTGAACCTCCCATACATCTCTGATTAGTGCTAGATGAAGAACCTAAAGCTAAAACAAACCCAATGGAAACAGCCAAGAAATGATCAGTAAAAAACCCATATAAAGCAGATCAATGCAAATCTACTCTTACAGAGAAAGTAGTACTGCATTACTGGTCTCATTGATGAGACGTAACATAGTCAATGGAAATCTGGGAGACTCTAATTAGTATGATATGTTACGTTTGGTATGGTTACATAAGACAGAAGGTTACTTAAGGCAAAAATGAAAGGAGGGAGGTTGATCGAGGTGAATGGGTAGCTGTTTAACGCTAACATCTAGAAACGCTAACGTCTAGAAACTCAAAGGTTGCGTGTTTGAGTCTTACCACGGACAACTTTGGCATTTTAGCCAATTAGCAACTTTGCAACTGCTCTACTTATTACTTTTAGCTACTTTGCAACTACTTAGCATGTTAGCTATCCCTCCCCCTAACCCTAACTTTAACCCTTTAAACTGACTTCTAACCCTAACCTTAACCCTAACCTTAACCCCTAGCCTAGCTAATGCTAGCCACTTAGCTAACGTTAGTGTTTGCCACCTAGCCAACGTTAGCCACAACAGATCGTAGTTCGTAACATATAATTCATATTGCAAAATCGTAACAAAATTGTACTTATTACAATTTGTAACATAACATGTGAATTGTAATTCGTAACATATCATACGAAATGGATGATGGACATCCACAAATTATACAATACAATACATACCATACCAAACATGACATATGTCACTAACGTGAGTGTCCCGGATTTACTCCTGAGTCCAGACTGATATATCTGGTCAAAAGTAGTGCACTATATAGGGAATAGGGTGCCATTTGGGATGCAATCTGTGTATATCACACAGGTCTCCGGGGATGTACAGATCCACTCAGTGTAACCAGACCACAGATCGAACTGGCCAATCAATACCTGTCTTACTGACGCACCTCAAACCCTGACCGGCACGAAACACCACCGGAGAAGGGTAGGGGTGTATGTGATTCTGGCAGAATTTTTATGTGAGTCAGGTAGAGTTGACCATGGCCTCAGATCACCTCACATCAATTGCAGGACACACTGTCTTTGATTATTACACATGCATAAGCACACGCACACGCACATGCACACGCATGCACACACACACAACCACACAACACACACACACACAGATAAACACAACACATAAACACATCACAACAGACTCCCAGCAAGACAAATGTTACATTTGACTTTTGACATCAAATTGAACTCTAGTCCCATTACGGTACAAATCAGTCTCATAATCCTACAGACCAATAAAACTACTATCTCAAAACACAGCAGCTTTATACCTGTTATCTATTGGAGAGATCTCTGGGCATATTCTTTTCTTTTTCTGAGTTACATAACATCCTGCAGAGCATCCTCGACCAATGCTGTGGACGGACTCTGTGGCCAATGAAATGACAGGAAATTCAACAAGCCTGCAGGTAGCCCCACTTGAAATTTCCACATGGACGTATGGCTGACTGGGGATGTGTTAAGGAAAAGGAAAACAACACCAGGGATAGAACAGAGATGACATGACTCACACTCACGCACACAATCCTTCCTGCCTCACACACACTCACGCACAATCCTTCCTGCATCACACACAATCACGCACACAATCCTTCATGCCTCACACACACTCACGCACACAATCCTTCCTGCCTCACACACTCTCACGCACGCAATCCTTCCTGCCTCACACACACTCACGCACACAATCCTTCCTGCCTCACACACACTCACAATCCTTCCTGCCTCACACACTCTCACGCACGCAATCCTTCCTGCCTCACACACTCTCACGCACGCAATCCTTCCTGCCTCACACACACTCACGCACACAATCCTTCCTGCCTCACACACACTCACAATCCTTCCTGCCTCACACACACACATGCACACATGCACACACACATTTGTTTTACTATCCTTGTTGGGACCAAACAATTGATTCCCATTCAAAATCCCATTTTCCGTAACCTTTAACTCTAAGCCTAACTCTAACCCTTAACCTAACCCCAAAACTATACCTGAACCTAACCCTACCTCCTAACCCTAACCCCTAACCCTTAACCTTAACCCTAATTCTAACCTAACCCTAATTGTCTCCCTAACCCTAAACCTAACCCCTAAGTCTAAAATGGTGTTTTTCCTTGTGGGAACAGTGACATTTTGAAAGGGAATTGTTTGGTCCCAACAATGATAGTAAAACCAAAAACACACTATCCTTGTGGGGACCAAACAATTCCCATTCAAGTTGTCATAATTACTGTGTAAGTCTATGGAAGCGGATGAGAGCCACAAGCCTCCTAGGTTTGGTTTTCAAGTCAATGTACCCAGAGGTGGAGAGAAAGTAGATTTTTAACGCTTGAAATTCACTGAGGAGGATAGTCCTACCTTCCTGCTCTGAGGAGCCTTCACTGCCCTAAACATAACCCTTAAGCATAAAATTGCCTTTTTCCTTGTGGGGACTGGCGAAATGACAATCCGGTGTGATTTAGTTTTAGGCCTAGATTCAATCAGATGAGGCGTTAACTGGCGATAGCATCAAGCAGCATAGCAGATGTTTTGCAGGTGTTGGACGTGGAACTGTGTTGGAGCCTTCATATCAGTGAGCAGCTTCTCTTGCCATCATTGTCACGAAGCCACATCCACCGCACTCGCGTTAGAAGTTCAGAACGAGAAAGTGTGGGCTGTGTAGAAATAGTTATGCTCAAATTGAAAAATCATTCAACAAAACTTGTAGACAAGGCTGCATAGAATTTCTGTTAGTGACAATGTCCGCTTCAGGTATAATGCCGGGAGCCACTCGTGGATTTGACAGCTATAACGCAGTTCCACCTCCGACACCGTCAAAACAACTGCTATGTAGATGTCGGCTAAAGCGGATCTCATTGAATAGAGCCCTTAACATGTGAACTCGATACCATTCTCACATATGAACCTTTTTTTAACATGTGAAGCCGCAAATTTCACATGTGAAACTGCAATTCACATGTGAGGTGGAAACATGTTATTCTCCTCACAGGTGAAAAGGTGGTGTTAAGATGTTAACTCAAAATGTAATACACGTGAAAATATGGTTTCAAATGTGAAATTTCAGCTTAACATGTGAAAACAGCCATTTCTCATGTAAAAAAGCAATTTTGCATGTGAAAATATCATTTTCACATTTGAAATTGCAAATCTTACATGTTTTTTTGTTGTTGTAAGGGAATACCATTTGAAAATCCTCTAACTCTTCCTGCCATTGGGATATTGCCTGGGTATAAGCTATGCAACACAACAACAAGCACCCTCTGCACGTACATGGGCTTATCCAGGCCCCAGTAATTAGGCACAGTGAGACAACTGCATTGATTTGATGTGAGCTTTGCTATTCAGTCTCTGGAACAGGTGAAAGGAGTAAAGCTAGGGAAGAGAAGAGAAAGGTAGAGGATTTGAGTGGGAGCATCTCCATAAGGGTAACATAATAACGCCGAAACCATGTTGTTTTAGAGAGAAGATCAGTGGTGCAAAGTACTTCAGTAAAAATACTTGAAAGTTGTTTTTTTGCACTTTACTTTACTATTTTTGACAACTTTTATTTTTACTTCACTACATTCCTTTAAGAGAACTATGTATTTTTTTACTCCATACATTTTCACTGACACCCAAAAGTACTCTTTACGTGTTGGCTGCTTAGCAGGACAGGAAAATTGCCTAATTCATACACTCAAGATCAAGATAACCTCCCTGGTCATCCCTACTGCCTCTGATCTGGCAGACTCACTAAACACATGCTTTGTTTGTAAATTATGTCTGAGTGTTGGAGCATGCCCCTGGCTATCCGTAAAATAAAAAACAAGCAAGAAAATGATTTGCTTTATATAAGGAATTTGAAATGCCTTTTACTTTTGATACTTAAGTATATTTTAGCAATTACATTCACTTTTGATACTTAAATATATTTGAAACCAAATACTTTTAGACTTTTACTCAAGTAGTATTTTACTGGATGACTCTCTTTTACTTTAGTCAATTTCTATTAAGGTATCTTTGCTTTTACTCAAGTATGACAAATGGGTACTTTTTCCACCACTGGAGAAGATGGAGTTAAGTCAGGGCCATACTGTTACAGTAATTGAGCAGATACTAGCAGATACTGTTTGATGACCAATGATAACAATCTGCAGATATATATATTTGCCCAGGCTACTACAAGTGGATTGTGGTTAAGGCACTGTGAGACATACTGTGCAGGCTAACAAAGCCCTCGTCATGGACTTTGGAGCCACTAAAAGGGAGAAATCTGTATTTATAGGTCTATATTTATGGGTGTCAAATTTGAATATCCAGAGGATTAGAGAAACCATGCTAATAAATTAAGCTGCGGACGCTAGCTGCATAAGTCTGCCATGAAACACAATTAGGCTAAACACAATGAAAGCAAAAACAGAGCAGTTAAGAACTCCCCCATTTATTTACACACATTAACACATGCAGGTGCAAGCACATTCATTTTCAGAACAGACATACAAGCACACGCAAACACACACAATTTAACGTTGATCTTGTTTAACCCTGCCCCACTAGACTGAGTGAGACAATGATTCATGTTAGTGTGCGTGCATGTATGTGTGTGCACGCACTGGTGTGTGTGTTCTTTGTGTTGGTGTGTGTGTGTGTGTGTGTGTGTGTGTGTGTAGGTGTGTGTGTGTGTGTGTGTGTGTGTATGTGTGTGTGTGTGTGTCTGAAATGTTACATTTGTATGATGTGTAGGTGTGTGTGTAAGTACACTGTACATGTGCGTGTGCATTTGTGTGTAAGTGTGTATTAAAAGGCCTTACAGTGCCAGCCAAGTCTAATTCGATTCACTAACACACCATTACCATTGAGCCCTTCCCTGTGGTTAAGAGATAAATAAAACCCTGGTGCCACCAACCTGTAAACATGAGTAATGGCTACTCTCCATGGTCCATTTATCTATTTACTCCCACTCTCTTCCTTCCTCCTTATTTATTTCTGTTTCATAGCCCTCCCTTGCTTTGTGGCCTCCTGCTCCAGTGCTATATTGTGCCTGATAAGCGCTTTTTCCCCGGCCACATCATTTGTCTGACAGTACCTCTTCGGTGAAATTATACTTTTCACACACCCAAACACATACACGTGGCAGGCAAAGTACACACACACACACACAAATACATGCACACACACATCTAATAGAGTGAGAATGTATGGATTACCATCGCTCTTTCACATCACAACTGGCCTTTAGCAGCAAACTTTTTGAAGCTTTATCTCAAATGTATTTGTTAGTCTGTGAGAGATACATAGAGAGAGAGACAAAGGGAGAACAAAGGATGAGGGGTGTTCAGGAGATCAAGACAGGGAAAAGGAGGGAGGGCCCTCTTCATTGCAGAGTGCCATAAGGTCAAACAGAACAAAATGACCTTTAATCATCCTGTCTTCTCTTCAAAAGCTTAATTGGGTTTCCAGGGGAACCTGTAAACTACATCCTTCCCCCCCTTCACTGCCCTGCTCTGCCCATCCAAATGCTCAATCAGGTTCCTCTGTTTAACATGAAGGGCATCATGGGAATTAATCACTATTCACGTCACACACTAATAGCCATGCCAGCTCAGTTACTGTATGTACTGTATTATTCTACCACTTGCTTATGTGATGTCGTGTGCTGTGGTGAGAGCTCATTTCACGTGTGGTCAATTAACAGGATCGTATTCTCTCCTAGAGGATATGAGGATATATGGGGCTCCCGAGTGACGCAGAGGTCTAAGTCACTGCATCTCAGCGCTAGAGGCGTCACCACACACCCTGGTTCAATTCCAGGGTGTATCACAACCGGCCGTGATTGGGAGTCCCGTAGGGCGGCACACAATTGGCCCAGCATCGTCCGGGTTAGGGTTTGGCCGGGGTAGGCCATCATTGTAAATAAGAATTTGTTCTTAACTGACTTGCCTAAATAAATGTTAAATAAAATAAATATATTACTCAGAGGGGAAGAGTATTATTGTATTGTTTTTGACAATCAATGTCTGTTAATCTTCTTCCCCTCAGACCACACAGTGCTCCAAACAGATTGTGTATAAGGGGATATGCAACTTTACCTCACATACAGTAGATATGGACACCATTAAGGTGACATGCTCTCCCTTCTTCATTTTGTAATATCTTAAGAGTGGGATAACAAAGTCATCAAAATGCAGCCCAATCCACACCAAACAGTGGAGGCTCCTCATGGTTCTCATGGTTCTCACCCCCTTCCATAGACTTACACAGTAATTATGACAACTTCCAGAGGACGTCCTCCAACCTATATGAGCCCTTGCAGCATGTTGTCCATTTTTGGCCTGGTCACATACAGCTGATGTGTTTTGCATTGAAGTACACAAGTGAAGGGAAAAGGTGAGAGGAGGAGAGCACCTAGATGAGAGAAGGAATACAACGTAGCTGCTATGAAAGTGAACTGTGTTTATGCTTGATCGGGGGTGTATTCATTCCGTCGATTCTGTTGAAAAACGTTTCTTAAACTAAAGCAAGCGGAACAAAACAGGGATGAACATTCCTGAATTTGTCCAATATAAACTTTTGTTTGCAACTGTTGGACTAATGATTACACCCTATATCAGCTAGATGCAAGCAAGAGTGTGCAATGCTGTATTGAATGTGTCACTGTCTGTCTATGTGTCTATCTGTAACCTCAAATTTGTCTCTCGATCTGTGTGCACCTACATTGTAAACTTTCAATCATTGGCTAGGTTGTAGCAACCTCATGATGGGTATAGGGAAAATGTTTGTATCATGTAGTAGCCTAAACCTATCACTGTTACATTGCACTGGGTGAATGGAATATGAATAACTGTCATCCAATATCCTGTAATTGAAATAAGGCCATGCTCATGAAAAATAATAATCGTCCTACCTCACGGCACTGACTGCCACTGACACCAACCACACCCAGTTACAGTAGCATCTTGTCTGTTAGCCCTACAGCAGTCTCTCTGTTTAGCCCTACTGGTAACACAGAGATAAACCTGTATCAATCAGCATAGCAAGGCTTTATGAGAGGATGTGATAACTAACACCAGCCAGCAGGCCATGGTGCTGATAACAGCACTCTTCTCACTCTCACCACCACTCTGTTCCTAACACTCAATCAATCTGTCCTCCTCAAACATCCCCCGTCATCTCACTCTCCTCCCTGCTTGAGCCATATGTCATCCCTTTCATTTTACCCAAATATTCATCTTACTTAAGGGAGAACTGTTCCCATCCTCTTCCTTCTGTTCTCTCTCTCTTGTCATGCAGCAAGGAGCAGAGAGACCTGTTCTCTGTGTGTATAACACACACACACACACAGCTCCTAATCTCCAACGCAGCTTTTGTTTTTAAAAACGTCCAAACACTCCAGCCACTCTCACAGGGGAGAGGAGCCTCAGTCTCTGGTCGACTGTTTAAACATCTGCCAATACTGTCTGGCTGCCAGCTCACGTCTTCAAACAGACCCATCCCATTCAGACATTTACCAAAAGTGGATGAAATCACAGACACCTCGGTTGCATTCCAAATGGTACCCTATTCCCTATATAGTGCACTACTTTTGAAACTGGTCAAAAGTAGTGCACTACAAATGGACAAGGGTGTCATTTGGGATGGAGCCGTGTGAAAAGGACTGCTTAGCAGGTGGGTTTCAGGGTTTGCTAAAGGGGATGCTGGGTAAACATACTACCCAGCACGCACATGTGGTCCTTGAAAGTGTTCTGGGAACAAAGCCATAAGTTTCCTAATCGGTAAAACTTAACTTTAAACGTTCTGATAATGGAAGTGAAAATGTAGCCTGTCCTTGGAAAGTACATTTTTAAGTTGCAGGGTGGTTCTGAAAACCTTTTACTATGGTTCCCTGAAGGTTTTCCTGGGAGGTTTATTTAATGTTCCGAGAACAGAAATGATAGGTTATTTGAAGGTAGTAAAATAGAGGACAACATGTTTCAATAAAACTTGTATTAACACTGCTAGCAATAGTTTGGGTTAACTGTTTTGAACTCCAAGCACAGATAGGACACATGCAAATTAATTTGCTTGGGCATTAATTATGCAAACATATCATTTGTTTTATTGTGGCATGGCATCAGTGAGATTTGAACTTATAATCTACTGTTTTCTATCCATGGAACTAGTCCACTGCGGCACCACGATGGAGCTAACATGCCATGTTTTTTAAACTCATACAAAGCTGTTCATTATAGTCTATTCAAAAAGACCCCATTTCATTAATATCAGGTGTGGCCAGTTAGTGGGCGTAACTCACCTAAACACACTTAACAAGATAGAGGATAGAGAGTTTTGTTTATGCTGAGAACGAAACATATGTGTTTTTAAATAACATTCTTATAAAGTTCTTTGAACGTTGCTAATGTTTTCTTGTGGTTTTTATGGAAAGTTCTCTTAATGGCCTGAGAACATGACTTTAAATAGAATCTCAAGGAAACCTGTAGGAAACGTTATGCTGAAGTACTGAAATTCCCACAGATAGAATGTATTTTCCTTAACGTTCTCTGAACAATTTGATAACAATACTTTGCACCATTCCCAGAACATTGGGGGAAGGTTTTATGCAAAAGAAGGATAGGACAACCACACTCTCAGCAAGCTCTAAGAAACACGTTCTCAGAACATTATGTGCTAGCTGGGTAGTGTGTCTCAGCAGGGAACAATTGGAGAGCTTGGCTTGCCATTGAACAACCAGTATTGATTGGCTTTATGTTCAATAGCTGAGTCATACAGGAGAGTGTTGCTGCTCAAACACCACAGCTAGGTCTGTGTTTACTCCTAACAGATAAGATATGAAACATACAGCAGACCAGGTCTGACCCATTGTGTGATGTGGGTCTATGTGATCTGAGATGGTAGTGCCAGACTGGTAGATCAGGCTTTGAATCCCTACAGCCAGATCACACAAGTAGAAAGAGAGCGAGAGAGTGAGCGAGAAAGAGAGAGAAACGTGTCTTAACTTTTCTTCTACACAAATCTGCCCACCCAGAACAAACAGAAGCTGTAGTTGTCTCTGGTAATACTGGGATATACTCTCTCTCTCTCTCTCTCTCTCTCTCTCTCTCTCTCTCTCTCTCTCTCTCTAATCAAAGGGATTTATTGGCAATGGAAATAGATAATAAACAACAGGAAATCCACTAAATGAGCAGCAAATGTTTGTAACTAAATAGTTAAGATGTATCTATGTGACCTCTACGGTGATACAACTAAAACAGTCATTAACAAACCTCTATGTATGTGCCCTTTTTGTCTTACATTCTCACTTTTACATCTCATACTTTTTATCCATGTGTCTTCCGTGTCCCTCACTCCCTATCACAATTACTATACTCCATCTGTGTATCTCCATTTCTATCTCTCTTTTTCTCACGTAGGTTATGGATGAGAAACTGAATATTCTCAGAGAGTGCAGCATGGGGTCCACAGATGCTATCACCCTGATATGTTTTCTCATATTTCCAGAAAACCATGAAAGATGCTGTGAATGAGACTGGGAATTGGAAAACTACACTGGAAGCCAATAATCTGACATTATATTAATTATATGACACTCATAATCAATGGCCAATGGCCAATGGTCAAGGGTCAATCCCTATTCATATATTATCCACTCCTATGTTCTATTTAAAATAGTGTCATCCATTTTCACCTCACAAAGAAACTCTCTAATCTCAAATCAAATCAAATGTATTTACAGTGCCTTGCGAAAGTATTCGGCCCCCTTGAACTTTGCGACCTTTTGCCACATTTCAGGCTTCAAACATAAAGATATAAAACTGTATTTTTTTGTGAAGAATCAACAACAAGTGGGACACAATCATGAAGTGGAACGACATTTATTGGATATTTCAAACTTTTTTAACAAATCAAAAACTGAAAAATTGGGCGTGCAAAATTATTCAGCCCCCTTAAGTTAATACTTTGTAGCGCCACCTTTTGCTGCGATTACAGCTGTAAGTTGCTTGGGGTATGTCTCTATCAGTTTTGCACATCGAGAGACTGAAATGTTTTCCCATTCCTCCTTGCAAAACAGCTCGAGCTCAGTGAGGTTGGATGGAGAGCATTTGTGAACAGCAGTTTTCAGTTCTTTCCACAGATTCTCGATTGGATTCAGGTCTGGACTTTGACTTGGCCATTCTAACACCTGGATATGTTTATTTTTGAACCATTCCATTGTAGATTTTGCTTTATGTTTTGGATCATTGTCTTGTTGGAAGACAAATCTCTGTCCCAGTCTCAGGTCTTTTGCAGACTCCATCAGGTTTTCTTCCAGAATGGTCCTGTATTTGGCTCCATCCATCTTCCCATCAATTTTAACCATCTTCCCTGTCCCTGCTGAAGAAAAGCAGGCCCAAACCATGATGCTGCCACCACCATGTTTGACAGTGGGGATGGTGTGTTCAGCTGTGTTGCTTTTACGCCAAACATAACGTTTTGCATTGTTGCCAAAAAGTTCAATTTTGGTTTCATCTGACCAGAGCACCTTCTTCCACATGTTTGGTGTGTATCCCAGGTGGCTTGTGGCAAACTTTAAACTACACTTTTTATGGATATCTTTAAGAAATGTCTTTCTTCTTGCCACTCTTCCATAAAGGCCAGATTTGTGCAATATACGACTGATTGTTGTCCTATGGACAGAGTCTCCCACCTCAGCTGTAGATCTCTGCAGTTCATCCAGAGTGATCATGGGCCTCTTGGCTGCATCTCTGATCAGTCTTCTCCTTGTATGAGCTGAAAGTTTAGAGGGACGGCCAGGTCTTGGTAGATTTGCAGTGGTCTGATACTCCTTCCATTTCAATATTATCGCTTGCACAGTGCTCCTTGGGATGTTTAAAGCTTGGGAAATCTTTTTGTATCCAAATCCGGCTTTAAACTTCTTCACAACAGTATCTCGGACCTGCCTGGTGTGTTCCTTGTTCTTCATGATGCTCTCTGCGCTTTTAACGGACTTCTGAGACTATCACAGTGCAGATGCATTTATACGGAGACTTGATTACACACAGGTGGATTGTATTTATCATCATTAGTCATTTAGGTCAACATTGGATCATTCAGAGATCCTCACTGAACTTCTGGAGAGAGTTTGCTGCACTGAAAGTAAAGGGGCTGAATAATTTTGCACGCCCAATTTTTCAGTTTTTGATTTGTTCAAAAAGTTTGAAATATCCAATAAATGTCGTTCCACTTCATGACTGTGTCCCACTTGTTGTTGATTCTTCACAAAAAAATACAGTTTTATATCTTTATGTTTGAAGCCTGAAATGTGGCAAAAGGTCGCAAAGTTCAAGGGGGCCGAATACTTTCGCAAGGCACTGTATATAGCCCTTCGCACATCAGTTGATATCTCAAAGTGCTGTACAGAAACCCAGCCTAAAACCCCAAACAGCTAGCAATGCAGGTGTAGAAGCACGGTGGCTAGGAAAAACTCCCTAGAAAGGCCAAAACCTAGGAAGAAACCTAGAGAGGAACCAGGATATGTGGGGTGGCCAGTCCTCTTCTGGCTGTGCCGGGTGGAGATTATAACAGAACATGGCCAAGATGTTCAAATGTTCATAAATGACCAGCATGGTCAAATAATACCAGGCATGTTGAAACTGGAGCAGCAGCACGGCCAGGTGGACTGGGAACAGCAAGGAGTCATCATGTCAGGTAGTCCTGAGGCATGGTCCTAGGACTCAGGTCCCCCGAGAGAGAGAAAGAAAGAGAGAAATAGAGAGCGCATACTTAAATTCACACCGGATAGGACAGGAGAAGTACTCCAGATATAACAAACTGACACTAGCCCCCCGACACATAAACTACTGCAGCATAAATACTGGAGGCTGAGAGACTAATAGTTGACACTAATAGCAAATGCCTGACCCTAAAGTATTTGAATATCCCCTGCTCAATTCATGAGGCATACAAAGGTACATCTTATCACATCACAACCACCGTCCGGAAGCTGAAGTGCTGTTTTACAGTGTTCCGGAACAGAGAATTAAAGATTCACCTTAACTTTCACTTTCAGGATCAGACAAGCAAAATAGTACCTCTGTGCTGTCTACAGAAAATATGGGAGAATACAAAAGTGAACCAGAATCACCTTTCATCTGTCAAGCTGTGTATTTATACATCCTCCCTCTTTACTTTTTTTTGATTTTTGTTTTGAATTTTACCCTGTTTTCTCCCCAATTTTGTGGTATCCAATTGTTGTAGTAGCTACTATCTTGTCTCATCGCTACAACTCCCGTACGGGCTCGGGAGAGATGAAGGTTGAAAGTCATGCGTCCTCCGATACACAACCCAACCAAGCCGCACTGCTTATTAACACAGTGCGCATCCAACCCGGAAGCCAGCCGCACCAACGTGTCGGAGCAAACACTGTGCACCTGGCAACCTTGGCTAGCGCGCACTGCGCCCGGCCCGCCACAGGAGTTGCTGGTGCGCGATGAGACAAGTATATCCCTACCGGCCAAACCGGATAATTCTGTTGTAAAACACGCTGAGACAACATCCACACGTCAGACAGGCACAGTCTCTTGATTATTCATTTCTCTCCCTCTGATGTGGCGGCCTGCGTTCTTTTACCCGTGGAGGGGGGGGGGGGGGGAGACAGAGAAAGACACCTGTCCTGGGTTACAATGAGCCCAGAGAGGATGCACTGAGATAAACTCAGTTTAGACTGCCATTCACGTCTATAATACCCCACAGACTGAAGAAAAAAAAAAGCCTTGTGAGGTTTCCTCTAGAGAAATCTCATTATTTTAGCTAGGAAAAATGACACTTCTCAGGCCATATAGAAGTTAGTACAAGTTGTTCTGCATACTGCAGTGACGTCCTTTTTCCCTTCTGAGCGGACAGGAAGTGATACTGCAATAGGATTATTCTACCTCGTAACAATTTTTTTTTCTAAAGGTTTGGAATTTCTCATACTCATACTCTATACCATCAGAGGGAAGTATAATATAGCACTCCCTAATGCCAAATTGTGTTTTGTCTGCCTAATCCCAAAAGGGAAAAAAGTATGTTTTAGAACATGTGCAAAAGAGCTGAGATGTACTGATCTATTCACCCACCACATGGCACAACACCAAAGAATAGAATTGGACTTTGATTTTGCAATAAACAGACTTTCAAACAAGCGTGCAATGGGCCAGTTGAAATTCTTCTTGAGGGATGATAAAAGCTGTATCTGAAACCGAAGGTTACCACCAAGACTTTTAACTTCGGAGGGAAAGGTGTTGTAACAGAATATGGGAGAACCACGGTGTCTTTTTTTGAACTAAAGAACTTGACAAGATGCTTTGTTCGGGTGCCGAGGTAGCACAGTGCCACACTCATTTCTTCTAGACTCTCTCCTTTTTGAAGAGGCTTGAAAAAAAGATTGTGGGCTCATTGTCCCTTCAGGCTTCAATATTACAGTACAGAGATTTCAGGGGAAATGGGTCTTTCGGGAATAGGGGATAGGAGTTGCATCCCAAATGGCACCCTACAACCCATATAGTGCACTACTTCTGACCAGGGCCCATAGGAAATCGGGAGCCATTTAGGACACAGCCAGGGTCCTAATGCACTGAGAGCTCAGGTTGTCACGACTCAACCACAGACTGTTTCCTTTACACTCGCCTGCTGAACAAAGAAAAAACAGCTATTACAGTGATAGACCCATCACTTAAACGTCAAATACATGTAAGTGCTCTAAATATTGAAGATGCATTAGCAAATAAAGCATTTGTTGTTTTCATTCAGCTTCATATTTGTTGGATGCTAATTCATGTTCTGAAAGGGAGTTAAACAGGAATTCATTTAGATACGTTATGTGCCTAGAGGGTGCCCAAATGGCACCCTATTCTCTATGTAGTGCATTAATTTTGACGAGGGCCCCTTAGGGAATAAGGTGCCATCTGGGACACGGCAGAGGGGGGGACAGGTTTAGTCAGATCCATTTAACACGGTGAGGGCAACACCGACTCCAATAACAAGCTCTGTCTCCCTCTCTATGCATAAACACACTCGAAATTCACCACACTGGCAAGGAACAGATTATGGTAAACAACATTTATTTATTTATCTCTTTTACAGAGGAATGCAATTTAGCGATCCCGAAGCCCTCCTTTTGGGAATATTAGTCAAATGCAGCTGCTGTATTACTGACAGCACCTCTCGTCAGAGGCAAGAGAGAGAGAGAGGCTCTTATAAAATGGTGGTGGCAGGTCTGTGCAGACAGAGACAGAGACAGAGTCCCAGCACCATTAGGGATGTCAAACACAATCTAACTCTACTCTGTGGTGACTCTACAGACGCATACACCCACTGGTGTCTTTGAGTTTGTCTCCCAACCAGGGAGCATTGTATCAGGGCTGACAGGAATCAGAATATTTGCTGCTACTGCAGCAGTGAGTGCAGTGAAGGGTAAAATACTATCAAGTTCCAAAAGTATTACTAGTTTCTCTGTTTATGGATGTTTAGAGATGGCCCAAGCATGAATTGTTATTAAAAGTTTATGCAGGAGTTGGACAATTACGGTATGGATCGTCATATTTTAGTAAACAAACCTAGGTATGGTATTTTAAGGTCATACCTGAGCATGTCGTAAATAGTCAATAACTCACATTTACACGACATGTGTAAGAGATGCGTGACTGGCTGCAGGGAGGTTAGGCGCAGGAGAGCAGAACTGGGTAATAACCGGAGCAGTTTAATATACAAAAACCAACGGCACCCAGAAACATCAAAATATGGGTACAAAATAACCCGTAGAGAACCAGTCAGTGCACAAACACTTTACAACAAACAATTTCACACACAGACATGGGCTGAACAGAGGGTTAAAAACACGACAAGTGATGAGGGAATGTAAACCAGGTGTGTGGGAAAACAAGACAAAACAAATGGAAAATGAAAGGTGGATCGGCAATGGCTAGAAGACCGGTGACGTCGACCGCCGCCCGAACAAGGAGAGGAACCGACTTCGGCGGAAGTCGTGACAACACGTCAACAGCAGTGGAGGCTCCTCGGCAGAGGAAGGGGAGGACCATCCTCCTCAGTGAATATCATAAAAAAATAGTGATAAAACTATACAAAATATATTCACATGTTACCATATAATTGATTAAAACACACTGTTTGGTAATGTATGTGGACACCCTTTCGAATTAGTGGATTTGGCTATTTCAGACACACCTGTTGCTGACACACAGACATGCAATCTCCATAGACAAGCATTGGCAGTAGAATGGCCTTACTGAAGAGCTCAACTGTAAGTTCTGTTATTGTGAAGTGGAAACGTCTCGGAGCAACAGTGGCTTAGCCGCGAAGTGGTAGGCCACAGAAGCCCACAGAACGGGACCGCCGAGTGCTGAAGTGCGTAGCATGTAAAAACCGTCTGTCCTCGGTTGCAGCACTCACTACTGATTTCCAATCTGCCTCGAGAAGCAAAGTCAGCACAAAAACTGTTTGTCGGGAGCGTCATGAAATGGGTTTCCATGGCCGAGAAGCTGCACACAAGCCTAAGATCACCATGCGCAATGCCAAGCATTGGCTGGAGTGGTGTAAAGCTCGCTGCCATTAGACTCTGGAGTAGTGGAAACGTGTTCTCTGGATTCACCATCTGGCAGTCCAACGGATATGGGGGTAGCGGCTGCCAAGCGAACGCTACCTGCCCCAATGCATAGTGCCAACTGTAAAGTTTGGTGGAGGAGGAATAATGTTCTGGGGCTGTTTTTCATGGTTTGGGCTAGGCTCCTTAGTTCCAGTTCCATTCTAGACAATTCTGTGCTTCCAACTGTGTGTCAACAGTTTGGGGAAGGCCCTTTCCTGTTTCAGCATGACAATGCCCCCGTGCACAAAGCAAGGTCTATATAGAAATGGTTTGTGGAGATTGGTGTGGAACGAACTTGATTGGCCTGCACAGAGCCCTGACCTCAACCCCATCGAACACCTTTGGGATGAATTGGAACACTGACTAGTAGCCAGGCATAATCGCCAAACATCTGTGCCCGAACTCACTAATGCTCTTGTGGCTGAATGGAAGCAAATTCCTGCAGCATTGCTTCAACATCTAGTGGAAAGCCTTCCCAGAAGAGTGGAGGCTGTTATAGCCGCAAAGGGGGGACCAACTCCATATTAATATCCATGTTTTTGGAATGAGATGTTCGACTAGCAGGTGTCCACATACTTTTGGTCATGTAGTGTAGCTAGCACTACAGTGCATAAAATGTGGTGAGTAGTTCACTCAAAGAGAGAGAAAGACAATAACTGAACAGTTTTGAACAAATTAATTTCTTCAAAAATGAAGGAGCAAGAGAGTGAGAGAGAAAGAGAGAGAGATATTTTTTTTTTTACACTTACTTACCTAGCAAATGTAGCTAGCTAGTTGGGCCTACTCCAACACCCGGCTCAAACAGAGGGATGCTATGTTAGCTAGCTGGATATGACTATCCAACACTGGAAATTTTAATCTTATTTTTTTGCCCCCGGGGCCGCCAGTGTAACTGGTTAACTGCTAATTGACTGTAACGTTACACTGTACTGCATGATTGTAGCGGCTTTCCCAATGCGTAAGGTTTATTAGCTATGTTGACTATGATTTCACTTTAGCTAATATGGTGACAACGATGTAGGCTGTGGGTAGTGGTTATAATAGGAAGGTGAGAGGAGGAGAGTGCGTACATGCGAGAAGGAATGCAACAAACTGTTTGTCGGGAGCTTCATGAAATGGGGAACTGTTTGCGTGTGACCAGGGGTGTATTGATTGCTCCAATTCTGTTGAAAAATGTTTCTTAAACCGAACCAAATGGATCACAACAAGGATAAACATACCCGAATGTGTCCTTGTTTGAAACTGTTGGACTAATGATTACACCATAGATCAACTAGATGCAGACAAGAGTGTGCAAGGCTATACTGTCCATGTGCCACTGTCTGTCACCTCAAATCTCTCTCTTGACATGTGTGCACTTACGTTGTAAACAATCAATCATAGGCTAGGTTGTAGCAACCTCATGATGGGTATAGAGAAAATTTGAGTATCATGTAGTAGCCTAAACCTATTGATGTTACATTGAGCTGGGTGAATGGAATATGAATGACAGTCATCCAATACGCTGTAATAGAAATAAGGCCATGCTCATGAAAAATAATCATCCTCCCTTTTCTTAAACGACACCGACCACCACTGGTCAACAGAGTATTCACTATTTCTCTGTTGTCCCATTGTATCATGCATTAGGGAAGCACTGCAACTAACTCAAACAAGGTGACATGCGGCTATGGAGCCCCCCCCCCCTTGAACAAGATGGACATCCCACAGTGTGGCAAGCCAGTGGAATATTTGGGCTAAGGGCCAGCAGCCTCAGTGCTAAGTCAAGCCTGATCTGTGTCTCTCTCACCCTCCCTTTATGATTAAATCAGACGCCCTTCCATGTCTGGCCAGTAATGCCACATTAACAAACCCCAACATGGAGCAATACCAGCCCGGAAGATTCGGACACAAAGCAGAGTGTGTCTCACGGATCTGCCAATTAGAACAACTCCACTGGCCTGCTCTCAAAGTGGGCGGCATATTCAAATAACACTTCACCCAACAGATACATATTCACACAACCTAACCGTCTCAGTCCCTGTTTGCCACTGATTTGAACGCCACTTTTAAAGATACTTTCAAAATGGCGTCAAGGGCCGGTTCTAGCTTTTTGGGGGCCCTTAGCGATTTGCCCACCACGTGGCAAATTTTGTTAGTGACCCCCCCTCTTGACGGCAGAGAGGAGAAATGTACATTTTGCAGTTAATTTCCTGCAATTCTACACATTTTGCCATGGGGTGGAGAGAATTCTTTGCAGTTTTAAAGCTAATTTCCTGCAATTCTACATAACTTGCAATGACGTAAGCCATGCTAATGATATCTGAGTGAAAGTGACTAACAAAATCAATGGGGGCCCCCTGGAGATCAGGACCCCTGGGCACAAAATAACCGGCTAGACTAACTTACAATCTAAAATCTTGTTAACTGACATGGCTAAAGGTTAAGTAAAATAAAATAAAAGCAAGTTGAGACTGAGTAAAAAAAAAAAAAAAAGTGACCGCTTATGCCTGGAGCCAGTTACGTTAAACAATGAGAGTGTGGATGTAAATAAAGCAGCTGGTTCATCTATCATGACCAGCCATTTCCTAACTGACTAGATGCTAATAGACCTGGTCATTGGTGCTGTCTGCTTCTGATGTCCCTTTGAGGGAGACAGACAGACAGACAGTGATGCTGAACTCTCTCTCCTCTCCGCTAATTTACTGTCCGTATCCTCCAATCAACCCAATAGACAGACAGACAGACACACACACACAGACTCATACTCACTGACACATATATATACACACACACACACACACACACACACACACACACACAACCTGACCCCAGTGCTAATCTCAGCCATGCAGGGCACCTCTGTCCTCTGTCATCTCCAACTTCCCTTCCAGTGCATAGAGAGATCATATCATAAGGCGAAGAGAGAGGGCGGGTGAGCACAGTGAGTCAGACTTGCAGAAGAATGTGCCCTGAGTCATAGCCTACAGCCCCAGGCACTCCAGATCCCCACAGTCACCACGGCCACATGGCTCTCTGTGCCTGTGTGTGTAGATATCTGCAGGGCTGTGGGTGTCTGATAACATGTGAACTTGAGTGTGCATGTGCAGCATGTGTGAGTTTATTGTGCGGTTAGTTCTCCAGGACACCTACTCAGCTCCTTGATAAGTGCTAGCTAGCACACCATCCTCTGCTTGGCTGAACCACACACTCTCACAGATTGATCAAGCGTCAACACTCCCCTAGTGATGGCAGGGAGATATACGCCAGGGCACATAAATGCAGTCACTTTCCTCTCACTCTTTGAGGAGCAGTGAGATAGCGGAGCACATGGCGAGCAGGCCTGCTCTAGCGTGAGATTGGTGCCTTCGCTGTGTTCTGGATATGGGTGACCAGCTGTTGGTATGCTTGTGACCACCATCAAAGTGCTTGATTATTTCATACAGGGCATTACATATATTATGAGGCCTTACTTTGAGGGCGTAGTTTTTCCCTAATACAATGGCCACATCAGGCCTGCAAGTCACATGATGTTGGCTTGCAAAAGTGATGTTTAATTCCTATTGGAATCCAGTCAGAGCGGGGATATCGAACAATTGGACATTTTATACACCCACAATCTGCATTCTGTATGGCTTCCAGAGTAAGAAAGATGAATTAACAAGATGAATGTAACCTTCTAAACTGGAACAAACACTTCAGCAATGGGTGAAATAAGTCTAACTAACAGATTGGATTCGTTTAGAAAAACATATGTAATTTATCTGTGTGTAGGAAAGCTTGTTGCACTTTATTTAGATAGCCTGTAGAGCATCTACAAATGTACCATCAGTAACATGTCAACTGCATGTCTGTTGACTTTAACAAGAACACGTGTGTCGTCCATCAACAGATGTTCAACAAACGGTCTGTAGACTATCAGCAGCATCTCAACAGCATATTAGGAACACATTATCAGCATATTTGTTGTCATTCTAGTAACGATCTATAGACATGCTTTGGGACTAACCAAATAAAGTGAAACACAAGTTGAGCTTTGATGGACAGTTGACAGGCTATGTACTTCACATTCAAATATGTATCAACTGATGAGCATGTTCAGCGCATTCACTCACACTCTAGTAATCCTCCATAGATGATCTAAATAAAGTTAAAGACGGTTTCATTAAGTGAATGTGCAATAATCACTCAACAAATCAAAATGTGAAACTGTTGTTGAGATGACTGTAATGACATTTTGACACTGGAGCAAATGGAGAAATAATGAATCTAATAATGACTCTAATAAGGGGCGGCAGGTAGCCTAGTGGTTAGAGCATTGGGCCAGTAACCGAACGGTTGCTAGATCGAATCCCTGAGCTGACAAGGTAAACATATGTTGTTCTGCCCCTGAACAAGGCAGTTGACCCACTGTTCCTAGGCTGTCATTGTAAATAATAATTTGTTCTTGACTGACTTGCCTAGTTAAATAAAATAAAAATCAGTGTACATGCAAAAAAACTAAATATTGAAACAGACAATTGAAAAAATCTAACTGCAGCAGAGCATGCTGGGAAATATATGTGTGTGTATATATAAGGAACATGATGGTGCTGGAGGGTAGGGCTGCCGTCTCATCGGCTCTCAATCAATCATGCTATTTTGTTTGTTTTTTCACAATGTTCATAACTTGTATTGCACATAATGTTGCTGCTACAGTCTCTTATGACCGAAAAGAGCTTCTGGACATCAGAACTGGGATTACTAACCTCAAATTAGACGAGGAGTGCTTCTTCAATAAGTCGGACGCGAGGGATATATTGCAGACACACGACCAGGCCCCGATCCCCGTGATTCGCTGGAGAAGGAAACTGAGATTTCGAGGCAAAAGATGCGAGAATCAGGCCACAAGTGGCTAATCTGTCCTTGCCTTCCATTCTGCTAGCTATCGTTAAATCGCTGGAAAATAAATGGGACGAACTGAATGCAAGTATATCCAAAGGGTATATAACAAAGTATTGAGATAAACTTTTGTTATTGACCAAATACTTATTTTCCACCATAATTTGCAAATAAATTCATAAAAAATCCTACAATGTGATTTTCTGGATTTTTTTTCTCGTTTTGTCTGTCATAGTTGAAGTGTACCTATGATGAAAATTACAGGCCTCTCTCATATTTTTAAGTGGGAGAACTTGCACAATTGGTGGCTGACTTTTTTGCCCCACTGTATAATGAAGGCTGTGGTTTTGCTAGACCAGCTTGACCAACTAGACCATGCTGGACCAGAATAGACTAGCATGGACCAGCTTGGTCACCAGCAAACCTGCATAATCTGGCCCCCAGCATACCAGCATCATCAACATACCAGCATAAGCTTGTCCCCAGCATACCATCATCAACAACATACTGTACCAACATAAGCTGCTCACCAGCATACCAGCTCACCAGCATCACCAGCATAAACTGGTCACCAGCATAAACTGGTCACCAGCATAGTATAGCAGCATCACCAGCATACCAGCAGTATCTTGTCACCAGCATCACCAGCTTGAATAGCCTAACCAGCAAGACCTTGCACGAGAGGAGACAGCTGAGCATTGGTGCTAGTCAAAACATTGCAGAAAAACCACAGCGTAGACCAGCCTAAATTTCAAGCTGGTCCATGCTGGTCCATGCTGGTCTATGCTGCATGGACCAGCTTGAAATTTAGGCTGGTTTATGCTGTTCTTTTCAGCACCTTCGCCCAGCTGTCTCCTTTCCTGCAAAGACAATAGGCCTATAGCTGTAGCCAGGCAGAAACTTCCATAACTCTGGGGGAAAAAAGAAGATATATCTCTTCTCCCATTTTATGTTAATCCCATCCTTCTTCCGTTTTCATCTGTATGATTCGCTGTCACAAGAGCTCTCAATAACATTTCATTGGATCTCCAAACTGTTCTTGAAATTTCAACTATTTGATTTGCGGACACAAATGGACAGTTTGCAGATCCAATGAAAAGGTATTGAGAGCTCGTGTCAGCGAATAATATCGCTGAAATCGGAAGAAGTGTAGGACTTACCAACATAATAACTTCACAAACTCGAGATCATCAGCACATGGCAAACAAAACAGCAAAGAACATAGATATAACGTTAGTTAGATTGAGTTAATCACTAATCACATGGAATAAATAATAATCATCAGATATGACTTTGTCAAAGCAAGAACATAAGAGGTGATAAGAGAATTATGTTCTCCAGGTACCTCACCCAATTTAATTATATTACTCAGTCTGCAAACCAAAATGTGTAATATCCTGGTCGAATGAAACAGACGGAGGCCCAGCTAAATAGTCAAAAAGGTTTATTCACGGAACGTTCTAAAGTCAAGAATACAAAACAATTCATTTTATACTGACTTCTCACGCCCACACAGCCACACGCACAGCCACACACACACACACACACACACACACACACACACACACACACACACACACACACACACACACACACACACACACACACACACACACACACACACACACACACACACACACACACACACACACACACACACACACACACACACGTCCTGCTACCCAGCCGCCAGAGCTTTGTGACCTTGTTCTTGACACGTACTCGCTGTTCTCTCCCAATCTCTAGTCAGGTCGGCACCAAGCTCAGACAGGCTGTGTTTAGAAATACCAGAAAGACATATTGTTTTACCCTGACTTCTGACTAGGACTACATATTTATTGATTATGATTTTATACATTCTAATCAATTCCATACAATTATATGTTTCAGGGCGGAATATTTGAATCATTCAATTAACAGACAATTCTCACCTATCACTAGGGCTTTACATTGATGGTGAAAACTTGGGGTTAAGTTGGTTAAAATCTTCCTATGAATCAGAAAAACATGACGAGGGACATTTCAAAATGCAGATTGTGGGCAATTTAGCAAGTTTATAATAAAAATAAAAAAAAAGATTTATTGAGTTTTCCATGTGGTCTACATTAAATGAGATTAATATAACAGGCTTTTAAAATGTAATATTGGTGTACGATTCCTACTTAAAAGGGACACAAAATGTCCTCTAGAGTCTAGACACACACAACATGGCAGCCAACACATCTCAAGGCCAAAACAAGGACACAGGAAATGTGACAGTGTATATGAAAAATCATAGAAAAATACTTTCCATATCAGATAATTAACTTTTCACAACAGGAACATTTCCATAATGTTCTAAGGACTAAGTGTTGTCATTTGTAACACAGAATAAATTACTTTATATAATCCATGATCTTTTTATGTCTCATATTGATGAGTGTTTTGGACATTTGTCTGAAAATAATGAGCATATTAAACTGAAGGTAGTCTATTGACTTCCAAATCTCCACGCCTGTATATTACCTTGTACAAATTGTTCAATTGCAAAGAAATAACTAGAAAGATAATGTACTTTTGAGCTGACCATCTTACCCACAGAGAACTATTCTAAGAGCTAAATTTAAGCCCAGCTAAGGTTAGGGTTTTTAGCTTTCCAATTCACTCTTCAGACTGGTGAGACAGAAAGTTAATGGAAATACAAGCCAGCAGACTTCCACACGACAATCCCAGGTGTGTGGTGTGTGGGTGCATTCGTGTGTCCATCTGTGCCTGTGTGTGTGTGTGTCCAAGGTGCCATCATTGGGAGGATGAAGCGCACAAGGTGTTTGTCCACGCCAATGCAACACCAACATGCCCAGCACACCCTGGAACCTCAGGGGCTTCACTCGTCTGTGAAGGAGGTGACACTGTTCTGTAGGAGGTGACACTGAGCCGGAGGAACTGACACTGTCATTGTGCCTGGCTACAGAGGTGCCACAGTTTTGGGCTTTCAGTCCACAGGCTGGATTGGGCTGAGCTGAGCAGGACTGGAATGGATTGGACTCAGCTGAGCTGGGCTGGGTTTGGATGGGCTAGACTGGCCTGGGCTGGGCTGGATTGGGCTGGTTAGGGCCGGATTGGGCTGGACTGGGCTGAATTGGACTGAGCTGGGCTGGGCTGGTTTGGGCTAGATTGGCCTGGGCTGGTCAGGGTTGGGCCGGATTGGGCTGGATTGGGCCTGGCTAGGCTGGCCTGGGCTGGGAAGGCCCGAGTTAGACTACTTAGGCTGGTTAAGGATGGTCTGGCTGCAGCTGGCTACAAAGTCTGCACTGTCCTTAATTAGCAGTTAAAGGTCACTTTCGCACATTTCAGTCAGGCAAGCTGTGGGTCACCCTGAGAGACCATGGTCCATGATATTAAGACAGTGCCAAGTTGGCTTGGGAACACTAAGGAGCTGCTCATTAGAACAATAACAGTTAATATTCAAAGCCATGCATGGCAATATTCAACCCATCTGACCAGTGGAAAACTCCACGTCTCCAAGGGATTATGGGGAAGAGATAATGCAAAGCGTGTAAAATGTCACCATGTTTTCTTCCTCCTATTTTTTCTTTTTTGGGGGGCTTGCCTGTTTTGCATGTTATTTTGGCATTAATACGTGTCACATATCAGTTTGCAAACCATGTAAAAAATCTATATATCATTGAGTGTAATAAAGCCACATACAAACATGGTCTCTTTTTTGTTTTCTTGAGTAAGGCAGCTCTAAAATGCAGGTGTTTCAGCCTAGTTCCGTGCTTTCTGTGGTGGTGGGGCAAGCCAGCAGAAAATACGGAGCATTGCACCGTGATTGGCTTCTTGGATGGGCACCGTGAATGCCCATCCAAGAAGGCTCAAGGTCATTGGCCACAGATAAAAGTACGTGATATCACGTTATATGTACAGTAGCTTTGATTGAACTGATCATGTTAACATCATACTTTCAAAATCTTAGCTAGCAAGCTAGCAGTCATCATCATGAATCAAGTCAACAATCTACTGGCAAATCCTTTTTAATCCTTGTCATAAGAAGATAAATTATAGATAAAACGTATCGGTGCTCATCAGCCATTGGACATAAACATTACACATCAAGTTGTAAATCGCAAATTCAACAAATTCAAAGCAATCACTGGACTGCTATTAAGTGGTGTGGCTGTGTGGTCCCAAATCTGGGATTAAGGAGCTCTTTTCCAAGTTTAAAATGATAAACATTCAACATTGGCCATGCTGTCAATGAAGCATGATTTGTGCCGCGCTCAAAACAACTGTTAACTCGGGAACTGTGAAAACCTGACTTCAGTGAGTTTAAGGCAACTGGGAAATCGGGAATAAACAAGTTCCGACTGGGAAAATACGTTTTGAACGGTCATCCAACTCGGAATTGTAAATCCGGCCTCTTTCTAGAGCTACGGCCTGAAGATAAATGACGTCATCATGATTCAACCGTGTCCCCGCTGTTTTGAAAGCACCATAAATCTAGAGAATGCCAGACATTGATGACAAAATTTGCCCAGAAAGGACTGCAACGCCACCTTCCTATTCAAGTGAGCACAGCACGACAATAATGTATTGTACTTTACTTTGTAGCTAAGAAAGTAATACTAAGTGTAAACTTCTGTTCAAAAGTTTGGGGTCATTTAGAAATGTCCCTGTTTTTGAAAGAAAACCAAATTTTTTGGTCCATGAAATAACATAAAATTGATCCGAAATACAGTGTAGACATTGTTAATGTTGTAAATTGTGGCTGGAAATGGCAGATTTTTTTATGGAATATCTCCATAGGCGTGCAGAAGCCCATTATCAGCAACCATCACTCCTGTGTTCCAATGGCACGTTCTGTTATCTAATCAAAGTTTTTCATTTAAAAGGCTTATTGATCAGTAGAAAACCCTTTTGCAATTATTTTAGCATTGCTGAAAACTGTTATCCTGGTTAAGAAGCAATAAAACTGGCCTTCTTTAGACTATTTGTGTATCTGGAGCATCAACATTTGTGGATTCAATTACAGACTCAAAATGCGCAGAAACAAGTAAATCTCTTCTGAAACTCGTCAGTCTATTCTTGTTCTGAGAAATGAAGGCTATTCCATGCGAGAAATTGCCAAGAAACTGAAGATCTCGTACAAGGCTGTGTACTACTCCCTTCACAGAACAGCGCAAACTGGCTCTAACCAGAATAGAAAGAGGAGAGGGAAGCCCCGGTGCACAACTGAGCATGAGGACTAGTCATTAGAGTGTCTAGTTTAAGAAACAGATGCCTCACAAGTCCTCATCCGACAGCTTCATTAAATAGTACCCGCAAAACACCAGTCACAACGTCAACAGTGAAAAGGCGACTCCGAGATGCTGGCCTTCTAGGCAGAGTTCCTCTGTGCAGTGTCTGTTTTCTTTTGCCCATCTTAATCTTTTTTTTTTTTATTGGCCAGTCTGAGACATGGCTTTTTCTTTGTAACTCTGCCTAGAAGGTCAGCATCCCGATGTCGCCACTTCACTGTTGACGTTGAGACTGGTGTTTTGCGGGTACTATTTCATGACAGTACCAGTCAAATGTTTGGACACACCTACTCATTCAAATAAGCAAAGATAAATAACAGTCCATCATTACTTTAAGACATGAAGGTCAGTCAATGCGGAACATTTCAAGAACTTTCAAAGTTTCTTCAAGTACAGTATCAAAACCCATAAAGAACTATGATGAAACTGTCTCCCATGAGGACCGCCACAGGAAATAAAGATCCAGAGTTACTTCTGCTACAGAGGATAAGTTCATTAGAGTTACCAGCCTCAGAAATTACAGCACAAATAAATGATTCACAGAGTTCAAGTAACAGACACAGCTCAACATCAACTGTTTAGAGGAGATTGCGTGAATCAGGCTTTCGTGGTCGAATTGCTGCAAAGAAACCACTACTAAAGGACACCAATAAAAAGAGGAGAGTTGCTTTGGCCAAGAAACACGAGCAATGGACATTAGACCGGTGGAAATGTGTCCTTTTGTCTGATGAGTCCAAATTTGAACATTTTGGTTCCAGCCGCCTGGTCTTTGTGAGACGCTGAGTATGTGAACAGATGATCTCTGCATGTGTGGTTCCCACTGTGAAGCATGGTGACACTGTTTGCGATTTATTTCGAATTCATGGCAGGGTCCGTGGTTTGTGGGGCCATTTAAAGTTCTGAGGAGGGTGAACGAGGTATGTTACAGATTACAACTTCCCTCTTATTATCGTATTAACCCCTCGTTCCATGTGTCACGAACCGGCTCAAAGCCCGTAACAAAAGGGAGACAACATGGAGATAAGGAGTAACAAAATATATATTTATTAACTAAAGCATCTAAGGAAAATATACAATGGTGTGTGTAATCAGTAATCAGTAGTGTAAGTGAGTGTTTTGCATGCATGAATGTGATAATGCAGGGTTTTGAAAGGTGCTAAGGCAAACAACCAAAAACCACCAAGAAACACAACAAAAACTATCAAAGTGTCTGCATGGAGAGAGTCTCCTCCATGAATGGGGAAGTGGTGTATTTATCTTGGGAGACACCGGGCCCAGGAGTTTCCCATGTAGCTGACGACCCTCCCAACTCCGCCCACCAGCATCCTAATAAGGAAACAAAAAAGAGAGAATACGGCAGACAGAGTGGGAGGGTCGTCACATTCCCCCCCATAAAACCGGGGACCAACAAGGACCCTGGAACAAAATACCACCCTCTTGAGTTCCAAATTGACACAGCTTCTGCGCCACAAATCGATGAGGGGTTACGTGTTCACACAATTTGCCCAGCCATCCTCCTCCACAGACCTCAGCAACCTTCGCACAGGAAGCAACATTTAAGAGAAAAGAAGAAAACAAGATTTTACAAAAACTACGGTAATAACCAATCATGCCCAAGAAACGCATCAGTTCCTTTTTAGTAGTTGGTGGTGGAAAAGCATCAATAGCCACCACTTTAGCCCGAACAGGACGCACTTCACCCTGCCCAACCACTTTTCCAAGGTATGTAACGGTCGCCTGAGCAAACTCACATTTAGCCAGATTGATTGTGAGGCGACCCGCAGCCAGACGTTCGAACAAGGCTTGAATACGGGACAGATGTAAGTATCCAAGTATCCAAGTATCTGCATATATCACTACATCGTCCAGATAAACAGCGCACCCGGTCAGACCGACGACAACCCTGTTCATAAGTCGCTGAAAAGTGGCAGGTGCATTACGCAGACCGAAACTCATAACCGAATACGAGTACAGACCAAAGGGTGTAATAAAGGCAGAGATTTCACGTGCCCTAGTCGTCAGTGGCACCTGCCAATAGCCTTTTAACAGGTCAAATTTGCTCACAAACTTAGCTGCACCGACTTGATCAACACAGTCCTCCATCCGAGGAAGAGGAAATGAATCTGGCTTTGTGACACTGTTTACCTTAAGGTAGTCCGTACAAAATCGGTTTGTTCCATCCGGTTTACTGACCAAGATACAGGGAGAAGCCCAACTGGAGAAAGGCTCTGCTATCTTACTCTCCAGCATGTACTTGACCTCAGCATCCAGACAACGTAGTTTCTCTGAAGAAACTCTATAGAACAGCTGACGAATGGGGTCAGCATCTCCAACATCAATATCATGTTCTATTAAGTTTGTACGTGTAGGTATATCAGAAAACAAATCTGGAAATCTCTGAATCAGACCAACCATCTCTTTCCGCCCATCAACAGGTAGGTGAATGAGAAGACTGTCTAAAATATCCAGTGTTTCTGAATTTTTCAATCTACCCTGCAATATACAATCGTCAGGACCAGGAGCATCTTCCTCCTCATGCACAGATCTAGCACGACAAGAACCCAAGGAAACAAATGTATCAGCCAAAAGAACAGGTTTTACCGTCCTCTGTAGAATACCGTCCTTCAGTCTCAGAGGAACGTGCATAATAGGGTTTTAACAGATTTACATGGCACAGCTGGTGTGCTTTCCTCCGTTCTGGAGTGGCAACTAGATCATTTTGCTCAGTGTACTGGCGCACCACTGTATATGGACCTTGAAACTTGGCTTGAAAAGGAGATCCAACAATTGGCAGCAGAGCAAGAACCTGGTCACCCGGACTAAAGTGACGAGGCTCAGTTCGGCGATCAAATATGCCCTTCATCCTCTCCTGTGAAGATGATAACTTCTCTTTAGCCATTTCACCAATGGCATACAGCCGTCGTCGGAAATCACACACAAACGATAACAGGGACTGAGGAGGCTCGGGAGACTTACAGTCATCCTGGAGAACAGATAAAAGTCCACGCACCCTATGTCCAAACACAAGGTCATTTGGACTAAAACCTGTGCTCTCCTGTGAAACCTCCCTAGTGGCTAACAGTAACCAAGGCAACCCCTGCTCCCAATCCTTATCCATCTCAGTACAATAAGCTGTCAACAAAGACTTAAGTGTTTGATGGAAACGTTCCAGTGCTCCTTGACTTTGCGCGTGATAGGCGCTAGACAAATTGTGTTTAATATGGAGCTGTTGAAGAACCTGACTAAACAGATTAGAGGTGAAATTAGATCCTTGATCACTCTGAATGACCTTAGGGATTCCAAACAATGAGAGAAACTGAGTCAAAGCTTTTAACACAGATTTAGTTGTGATAGATCGGAGAGGATAGTCAGCTGGAAACCTAGTGGTCTGACACATCACAGTGAACAGGTAACTGCTACCATTTTTAGAACGAGGCAGAGGACCCACACAGTCAATAATCAGATACTCAAAAGGTTGGCTGAGTACAGGAATAGGAAACAATGGTACCGGTTTAATAGCTAGATTAGGTTTACCAGTTAATTGACAGGTGTGACAAGTTTTGATAAAATCAGAAACATTCCTCTTTAATCTAGGCCAAAAGAAATGTCTTAATATGCGATTGTAGGGTTTCCTCACCCCCATATGTCCAGCAACGTCGCTGTGAGAAGTTTCCAACACCAGCTCACGAAGCTTAACTGGTACAACAACCTGACTAATTGCCTCCCCCAGAAAACAACTATCATGAGACACCCACTTTCTCATCAGGACATCCTCTTGGAGAAAATAGCCATGGGCGACATCTCCCAACTGTTCTACAGGCACAATTTGGTCACGCAACTCTTCCAACGTGGGGTCATCCCGTTGCGCATTGATTAGATCTGAGCGGGTTACAGATAACGGGATAACAGGGAAAACAGTGACATACTTCTTTGTATTATTATCATTAGTCGGCGCAGTGACCAGTTCGCCACGGCTCATAGAACGTGTCACTGCACACGCAGAGAACACCTCTGGGAAACTCTGTACACTCTCATCAGGAATCCCAACAAATGACGGCTTAGTGGAAACCACCAGAGATGGAAACACGACAGGCCATACACGCTCACCAGCCAAGTTATTCCCAAGGATAACGTCGATACCCTCAATAGGCAACGAAGGATGCACCCCCACAACAACTTCACCAGCCCACAATCCAACATCAGTTTATGCAATGGAACTGACAGAGTGTTCAAACCTATTCCCCTAATTAGAACACTATTCCCCGAATCAGTCTCAGCAGAAAAGGGTAACACAGACTCCAACACAAATGATTCAGAGGCACCTGTGTCTCTCAGGATCTTCACTGGCACTAGGTCTTTACTTCCTAACATAGACACAAAACCTTCCGTAATGAAAGGTAAATAGTCTGGATCAATATGGATTTTCCCATTCTCCTGGGCCTGAGGAAATGAGTCATGAGTGAACTGATGTGGAACAGGTGCAGGCTTAGATTTAGCGTAAGCACCCTTTGACCTGAGAAGTGGACATTTGTTTTTCCAATGACCTGAACCTTGACAGTAGTGACACTCCTGCCCAAAGTCAGCTTTACCATGGGAGTCAGGCTCAACCCTAGTTGAATAGAACTCTGCCCGTGAACCAAAGTATCTCGGTGAGCGAAGCCCAAATCTATCCGAACGCCCCCACTCTTTCCCGAATACAGGGCTCTGCAAAGACACTTTTGTGAGTCAACACATACTCGTCCGCCAAAACCGCAGCCTCAGTGACATTCTTTACTTTCTGTTCGTTAATGTACGTGGCAATACGATCAGGAATTGTGTCCTTAAATTGCTCTAACATAATCAGATCACACAGCCCTTGGAAAGTCACAACTGCAGAGGCGGAACACCAGCGATTAAACTGTAAAGATAAGTCTGCTTATCATCCCTTTTTAAAGTTCTAAATCGTTGGCAGTAAGCCTCAGGGACCAATTCATAAATTTGTAACACAGCTGTTTTAACTTTATCATAACTGGCACTGTCGTGTACACTAAGAGCTGAATATGCTTCCTGCGCTTTACCAGTCAGCACACACTGCAACATTAAAGTGCGGTCAGAATCAGGCCAACTCCTAGCGCCAGCAACCCGCTCAAACAACGAAAAGAATGTCTCGGGGTCCCTTTCATTAAACTGAGGCAATAATCGTAAGTTCCCAACAATATCAAATGTCTCTGGGGCACAACCAAAAGAGGAACTACCCCTAGGTAAATCTGGGTCACCTTCCCAAAACAAATTCTCCCCTGAGATCTTTCCTTCCCTAACCAACTCTATACGTTCTTGTTGCAACTTGATTTTAGCACGCTCCATATCTTGTTTAAATGCCAATTCATTTTCATACTTTACACAATCATGCTCTAGCTTCTCACGATCATTCTCTAGCTTCTCACGATAATGCTGCCGATCATGCTCTCTCTTCTCACGATCATGCTCCAGCTGTAACAGAAGCAGTTCTTTCTGCTGTTCAAAAATAAAAAGCCTACAATAACTCAACTCTAGTCTTCGTGCGGATTTGCGGTGGGAATTTATGCACTGTAGCCCGCTGGCAAGGAAAAACTCCACAGCATGCTGGCAAATTCCACCAAGCCACGGCTGTGCCCCCGAGACAACTGCTCAGTCCACAGACACCACACAAAAATAACAAACATTAACCATGCCCAACATATTCCAAAAAATGAAACATGTCGCTAAGCCTATCAGGGGAAAAGGGCTAAAGCTCCGGGTAGCAAGTTCCACTACCCTACCCAAATCTCCCGAGGTACACAGCCGATTACTCACCTCAGACTGACGCCCCAACAGATCCACAGAGGAAGCAATCTCTATTGCACTCCACACTGCCCTTTTACACCTGGACAAAAGGAACACCTACAGTGCCTTGCGAAAGTATTCGGCCCCCTTGAACTTTGCGACCTTTTGCCACATTTCAGCTGAACACACCATCCCCACTGTCAAACATGGTGGTGGCAGCATCATGGTTTGGGCCTGCTTTTCTTCAGCAGGGACAGGGAAGATGGTTAAAATTGATGGGAAGATGGATGGAGCCAAATACAGGACCATTCTGGAAGAAAACCTGATGGAGTCTGCAAAAGACCTGAGACTGGGATGGAGATTTGTCTTCCAACAAGACAATGATCCAAAACATAAAGCAAAATCTACAATGGAATGGTTCAAAAATAAACATATCCAGGTGTTAGAATGGCCAAGTCAAAGTCCAGACCTGAATCCAATCGAGAATCTGTGGAAAGAACTGAAAACTGCTGTTCACAAATGCTCTCCATCCAACCTCACTGAGCTCGAACTGTTTTGCAAGGAGGAATGGGAAAAAATGTCAGTCTCTCGATGTGCAAAACTGATAGAGACATACCCCAAGCGACTTACAGCTGTAATCGCAGCAAAAGGTGGCGCTACAAAGTATTAACTTAAGGGGGCTGAATAATTTTGCACGCCCAATTGTTCAGTTTTTGATTTGTTAAAAAAGTTTGAAATATCCAATAAATGTCGTTCCACTTCATGATTGTGTCCCACTTGTTGTTGATTCTTCACAAAAAAATACAGTTTTATATCTTTATGTTTGAAGCCTGAAATGTGGCAAAAGGTCGCAAAGTTCAAGGGGGCCAAATACTTTCGCAAGGCACTGTATATTTCACTGGTCATCCCCAAAGCCAACACCTACTTTGGCCTCCTTTCCTTTCAGTTCTCTGCTGCCAATGACTGGAACGAATTGCAAAAAAATCACTGAAGTTAGAGACATATCTCCCTCACTAACTTTCAGCGTCAGCTGTCACAGCAGCTTACAGATCGCTGCAGCTGTACACAGCCCATCTGTAAATAGCCTATCCAACCAACTACCTACCTCATCCCAATACTTGTTTTTGTTTTTCTGCTCTTTTGCACACCAGTATTTCTACTTGCACATCCTCATCTGCACATATATTACTCCAGTGTAAATTGCTACATTGTAATTACTTCGCCACTATTGGCCTATTTATTGCCTTACCTCCTTACTTCATTTGCACACACTGTATACAGATTTTTCTATTGTGTTATTGACAGTACGTTTGTTTATCCCATGTGTAACTCTGTTGTTGTTTTTGTCGCACTGCTTTGCGACGCACTTATCTTGGCCAGGTCGCAGTTGTAAATTAGAACTTGTTCTCAACTGGCCTACCTGGTTAAATAAAGGTGAAATTCAAAAATCAAGAAAAAAATGAATAAATACTTACAGGGGGCCACAAAAAACTAAAGTCTACACAACGTCAGATGGGGATGCCTGAGCTGAGGCCTAAACAAGACTGCATTACAAGGTGGAATTCAAAATTGTATATGTTGAAATGGTTTCTTGAGTCAAAGGATGCCATCATCTCTACCCTGGCCATTGTCAATGCACCTGTTGATGCTCTGACCCAAGAGGAATGGGAGGTGGTGGAGGAGGTGTGCAGAGTCCTGGAACCCTTTGAGCAGGTCACTGTGGAGATCAGTTGAGAGAGGTACAGTAAGCAGTTATTACTACCTCATTATTTAATCAAGTATTATATGTATATGAGCAGTAGATGAGAATGTAGTATCAGTAGACAAAACATGAACCTGAACTAATAAGTTACTGTTCTCTCTTTTCAGCTATGTGACAGCCCCAAAAATGATACTCCTGTGTTAGGGTCTGCAGCGAATCACAGACAGCCACCAGAGAGAAGCAAATGTAACCACAGGACATGTGACAGAGTTGATGGACACCCGATGCTCATCAATGGACAGAAAGTTCCACAGAATGGAATATAATCACGTGCTATCAGAAACCGCTGCACTTGACCCCAGGTTTAAGAAGTTCGCCTTCAGTGATGCCAGAGCGATTGATGAGGCTCTTCAAATAATAACCTCAGCAGCAGGGAGGGACAGCCCCAGCAGTCAACTGGCTCAGGCACCAGGGCAACAGGAAGAAGAGGGATCAGATGGAGCAGAAGCACCAGCAGTAATGTCACAAACGTCTGCTGTTTGGATGCGGTTTGACAAGAGAGCAACTGGGGATGCAGCACGAAGGAATCCCTCAGCAGATGCCTATTTGTAGGAGCCCCTCCTCCAAAGATCTGCAGATCCTCTGAGCTGGTGGAAGAACAAGGCCTCTGTCTACCCACGGCTTACTAAAGTCATGACAAGGAGACTCTGCATAGTGACCACATCCGTTCACTCTGAGAGGGTCTTCTCAAAAATGGGACAAATACTTATTGAGAGAAAAAAACGCATCAGCCCCTCAAAGGTGAGGCAGCTTGCATTTCTGAATGCAAATCTCTCATAAACGCAAAATATGGTCAGCATTGCTGTGTGCTGCTGGTTATAACGTGGCAACAAAGAAGAGAGAAAAGAGGGACCAGTTTAATGTTTTAAGTGGGATGCTGCAGTTTTGCACAGTGTTATATGTTTTTCTTTGATATGGTGCAATATTCTATTTTTATGCTGTTCAGATTGTATTCTTTTTGAATAGTTAGATTTATATGCACTTTGTTTATATACATTAAAAAGTTCTAATTTAAATGCAAATGTTTAATAGCATTATTTTTCATAACAAACACTTTTAAATACATTCTGGTTAAGGTAGAGTATGATTTATACTAATTGTTTTGACACCAATCATACTCAAACTATCACAAACTGTTTGACTTTAAAAAATACCAAACACATATTAGCCGGCTCACTGAAAAGAGCCCTAATGCCCATCACTACACTGAATGCGACAACCATGTCTCTGTCACTAGCAACCACTGTCATGGGTGGTATTGGTAACTCTAAGATTTACTTGAAATAGGCAAATAAAGCTTTATACCCTGCAGTGTTAAAACAACACTCCCCAAAAAATGCAGAGGTATGTTTTTGCAACTGAAAAGGAACAAACGGCTTTGTCACCGTGGTGGCACCCTAAAAAGACAAATCTGTACCTTTTTCAAAGGTATGCTTTGTACATGTACTATCTTGTCCACTAAGGTACACTATTTGCTCTTTTAAGGTATGAACTGCAAGGCTACAATTATGTGTCCATAACTAAAGGTACAAAGGATGTAGCTTTACAGGGTACCACGACAGTGACAAACGTTTGTACCCCTTTAAGAACAAATCTAAACCTTTATTTATGAAAGCGAATGGAGTGAGAGGGGATCAACCTCTGGCAGCCACGCTGGATTAGTCTACAACACCACACTTTAATAAATCCATTAATGTGACATCCATATCCACCCTCCACCTTCTTTCTCTCTCTGTCCCCCTCTCTCTTCTTTCCCCTGTCTCTTTTCTCCCCTCTCTTTGGTCCCTCTCTCTCTGTTCTCTCTCTCTCTCTCCCTTTCTCTTTCTCTCTCAATCTGCACCCTTTCTTCCTTCCCCTCTCTCCCCACTCTCTGTCTCCCTTCAGAACTAGCTATCTCTGACTCTCAGGGAGACATCAGAAATGAAGCCATGGAGAATACCATGACCTGGCCTGGCCTAGCCTGGCATAGAATCCCTGGGCACCGTGTCACAGTCCAAACAGGAGGGGATCAGGGCCGCAAAATCAATTTCCTCCACTGCCTGACTGCCTAGTGCCGAACTCCCCCGAACCAAAATGAATTAAATTCCGCCAGTCATGACCCCTCAATTAAAAAAAGACTCACAAAGTATATTGCTCTGTGAATTTTTTCCATCCATTTCAAAAAGAGATTAGCCACGGAAATGACTTTTCTCTGAGGAATAATGGAAATGTATTAAAAATCGCAAGAAAAAAAGAGGCTGACCATTTCCCCTTTTGCCCTGCTCTCAGTCTGGCAGCTGTCTGCTCTTGACAGATAGGTACAATGGATGTAGTTGCTGCTGTGATCCTCCATCCTGTGCAATGAATTAACCACAACACTCCATGTAAAGGTGGTGCTCCAAACTTACTGTTACTTACTGTTATTAAATTGTTATAACATATGTAGATGTAACATGGGACAAAGTATTTAACAACAATATTACACAATGATAAAATTCTAAACCCTTTATTTCCGAGGATGAAACATTTCAATTTCAGAAGACGGAGGAGTAGGAAAATCAGACTGTGCCCCTAGTTTCCTCTGGGGAAGACAGTAGTAATACAGAAAAGCCGAGCAGAGAGAGAAAAGTTCAAATGAAAGGCTGTCAGTGGCCTGTGATTCCTCCATCTCCTCAGCATACCCCAGACTACTCTGTGACCCCTGACCCCTCCCCAGAGAACCAGTGAGAGAAAGCCCAGTGAGAGGTAATGAGAGAGTACAGACGCTAGCCTCTGAGCTATTACACTGTCACACAACTCACTGGCAGACGGAGAGAAGGAAAATAAGGTTGAAATGAAGAAGGAGAGGGGATTGAAAGGGGGGGGGGGGGGTGTAAAGAGGACATGAGGAAAGAGGGGGAGATGAGATAGTGGCAGGTGGGAACGGGTAGAGGGAGAGAAAGGAGGAATAATTTTGAAAATCTGTGCTGATTACTGTTAGGGATGGACATTTGAAATGATTTCACTATTGGAACAATATCCCGATTAGTCAAAAAAAATTAAGTGTATATATATAAAAAATTCATAAAATTGCTCTACTCTCTTGGCCGATCAGAATGATGCAAAACACCAGAAAAGCAGACAGTGTGCAGTTGTTTTAAAGTTGCTTTTCCAGTAGCTTTTGGCTGACAGTAAACTAGGCTAACAGTGAAAGAGAACTGAATACATTTTTTAAAAGTTTTCTGGTGAGTGTTTTGTATTGATCTGTGGCAGGTCTTGTGGATACACCGTTGGTGTGCTCCTGTAGGCGAATCATTATTTTATGTGGGGAAAATATAATTATTTTATCAGTGCTGACCTGAGGGCTGAATGCGCTATGATAGTAAAACACAACCTGAAACCTATAAGAGAGAACATGAGCTTGAAGATAAGACAATCGCTTTGTGCGCAGTCAAGAACTGTAGGCTATATTTACAGTGTACAACTGTAAACAATGTCAAAGCCACGTGACATCTTTAGCAGTAGGGCAATGCACCATAGGCTACATAAACACTCTACACTCTAAAATTAGTTGTTTTAGTAAATGAAGCATTTCAAATGTCATGGTGTGTATCCTTGTGTGGAACAATGTGACATGGACAATTACATTTTGACAAAGACTTTCAATTGAATCTAAAAAAAGATACAGAAATGAATACTCTCACAAGTGTTTGAAAACTACGTCCGTTCGGATATCCGAATATTAATATATTGCATTGATCTAATCGAAGGCGTTAAAGACTGTCTTAGTACATTCAGAGACAATTCTTAAGGTGATTTTGATAAAAAAAAACATTAAGCTTACTTACAGATGATTTGATGGGTCAAAAAGGAAATCTACAAATCAGATATTAACTACCAGTTCCCGAAACAGAAAACTGACAGGAAGTTTTGGGGAATCGCATGTTTCATCTACAGTGGGAAAAAGCAGCCCCGCTTAGGAGCAACTCGGATTTACAGACGTTAATGGAAAGACAGACAACTTATGGAACTCAACAGTCGTTTTCAGAACGGTTCATATAGGATAACGAAGGCCGAAGCCGCCTGCCTGCCCTGATCAGAATCATTTGGTCAAATGACAGCAATACATCCACCCAGCATCCATTATGGCATTTCTGTGGAGGACGCAGGACTAATTGTTTTTGTAAATCAGTTTAAAACAAAAGGTACAAGAGGGTCGGGTCCAATCCATCACTCATCGAGGTGCTTGACACCTGTCCCAAATACATTTTTTCAGAACATGAACAGGCTCCTTCGAGCCATCACCACTCTGCCTATCACCAGCTGCACCGTAAAAGGTATATTTTATACTGTCAATCATTCAGGCTCACAGGCCGCCTGAACAATTTCTTCCCTGCTCTCCTTTGAAAGAGAACTGACCGAGTCATTGGATTATGATGATATCTTTTCAAATGTTCAACACTGTTGTCTTGTGCTGTGAGTCTGACAACAATGGTGGGTCTATATTATTGTTTTCCTTTTGCTTTCACTGAACTGTATATTTTACTGCTTTACTGTAGTGTACATTGATTGTAGCCTACTGTTATTATTTACATTACATTTATTTGGTATAAGAGCATGTAGGCCTAATCTAATGCAAATAAATCTGATTGGCTTCCATATTCTCATCTTTAGAAGAGTAAACTCCAAATATGCTATTCTGTTCAATTTAAATAAATAAAACATTCGACCTGCCTAAGATAAATTATCAAAAACATTTTGTCATGGTGTATTAAATGGATTTATTACAGATTTATTAAGCATTGGGGAAATTACGTCACTGTGCTATGGATATGCACCATGCCCCTGCCTATTTAATTAGTTAATTTAGCAAACAAGCCAGTTTACAATCCAGTGCTTTAATCACAGTCAACACACCAATTACTGAACAAAAATATAAATGCAACATGCTACAATTCCAATGATTTTACTGAGTTAAAGATCACATAAGGAAATCAGTCGATTTAAATAAATTCATTAGGCCCTAATCTATGGATTTCACATGACTGAGCAGGAGGGCAGCGATGGGTGGGCCTGGGAGGGCATAGGCCCATCCACTTGGGAGCCAGGCCCAGACAATCACAATTAGTTTTTCCCCACAAAAGGGCAGACAGAAATACTCAGTTTTATCAGCTGTCTGGGTGGCTGGTCTCAGATGATCCCGCAGGTGAAAAAGTAGAATATGGAGGTCCATGGCTGGAATGGTTACACGTGGTCTGCGGTTGTGAGGCCAGTTGGATGTACTGGCAAATTATCTAAAACTACATTGGAGGCAGCTTATGGTAGAGAAATGAACATACCATTATTTGGCAACAGCTCTGGTGGACATTCCTGCAGTCAGCATGCTAATTGTACGCTCCCTCAAAACTTGAGACATCTGTGACATTGTGTTGTGTGGCAAAACAAAATCACATTTTAGAGAGGCCTTTTATTGTCCCCAGCACAAGGTGTACCTGTGTAATGATAATGCTGTTTTATCAACTTCTTGATATGCCACAACAAGCAGGAAACATATAATATTCATATTTACAATAAAAGTGACTCCAAAATGTCACAATACATTATTTAGAATACATTTTTATTGGGAACAAAATACTTTGAAACACAAACCAAACATTCAGCAAATGCATCCAACAAAGGTGTAGAGTCACAAGCTTGATGTAGTCATTGCGTGCTATAAATATGGGACCAAATACTGAACTTTTTAATATTTTAATTCACATAAGTGAATTTGCCCCAATATTTTTGGCCTTCTAAAATGGGGGGACTATGTACAAAAAGTGCTGTAATTTCTGAACGGTTCCCCCGATGTGGATGAAAATACCATCAAATTAAAGCTGACAGTCTGCACTTTAACCTCACAGTAATTGTATCATTTAAAACCCAAAGTGCTGGAGTACAGAGCCAAAATATGTCACTGTCCCAATACTTTGGGCTTACTGTATATCATGTGAAAATATATTTTTACAAAACTGCTTGTGAAAATATAATTAAAAGTTACCTTTCATGCTTCTCCATCTATTTTACATTGTTATGAATGGACAACAGATGAAAGGAGTTGTGTTTTTCCACAATAGGCCTTTTTCTGTTCGGCCGAGCACCTTCCGAGCAGCAAGGTGGTGTGTGAGGGGTCCGAAGTATCAAACCTCACAAAATACGACCAATCAAGCACAGTGAGTATCCACTTATTTCTGTAAGATGGTTCTCTTCTGAATTGTGCATCTGTGAAAGTAGCCTCTCACTAAATAGCTACTCTTCTTCACTGGTTCAGATGAGGGTTTGAGTCCCACATTGACCATATAATATTAAATATACAGTGGAAGTCGGAAGTTTACATACAACTTAGCCAAAGACATTTAAACTCAGTTTTTAACAATTCCCGACATTTAATCCTAGTAAAAGTCCCCTGTCTTAGGTCAGTTAGGATCACCATTTTATTTTAAGAATGTGAAATATCAGAATAATTGTCAAATCAAATCAAATTTTATTTGTCACATACACATGGTTAGCAGATGTTAATGCGAGTGTAGCGAAATGCTTGTGCTTCTAGTTCCGACAATGCAGTAATAACAAGTAATCTAACTAACAATTCCAAAACTACTGTCTTGTACACAGTGTAAGGGGATAAAGAATGTGTACATAAGGATATATGAATGAGTGATGGTACAGAGCAGCATAGGCAAGATACAGTAGATGGTATCGAGTACAGTATGTACAAATGAGATGAGTATGTAAACAAAGTGGCATAGTTTAAAGTGGCTAGTGATACATGTATTACATAAGGATACAGTCGATGATATAGAGTACAGTATATACGTATGGATGTGAGATGAATAATGTAGGGTAAGTAACATTATATAAGGTAGCATTGTTTAAAGTGGCTAGTGATATATTTACATCATTTCCCATCAATTCCCATTATTAAAGTGGCTGGAGTTGAGTCAGTGTCAGTGTGTTGGCAGCAGCCACTCAGTGTTAGTGGTGGCTGTTTAACAGTCTGATGGCCTTGAGATAGAAGCTGTTTTTCAGTCTCTCGGTCCCAGCTTTGATGCACCTGTACTGACCTCGCCTTCTGGATGATAGCGGGGTGAACAGGCAGTGGCCCGGGTGGTTGATGTCCTTGATGATCTTTATGGCCTTCCTGTGACATCGGGTGGTGTAGGTGTCCTGGAGGGCAGGTAGTTTGCCCCCGGTGATGCGTTGTGCAGACCTCACTACCCTCTGGAGAGCCTTACGGTTGAGGGCGGTGCAGTTGCCATACCAGGCGGTGATACAGCCCGCCAGGATGCTCTCGATTGTGCATCTGTAGAAGTTTGTGAGTGCTTTTGGTGACAAGCCGAATTTCTTCAGCCTCCTGAGGTTGAAGAGGCGCTGCTGCGCCTTCTTCACGATGCTGTCTGTGTGAGTGGACCAATTCAGTTTGTCTGTGATGTGTATGCCGAGGAACTTAAAACTTGCTACCCTCTCCACTACTGTTCCATCGATGTGGATAGGGGGGTGTTCCCTCTGCTGTTTCCTGAAGTCCACAATCATCTCCTTAGTTTTGTTGACGTTGAGTGTGAGGTTATTTTCCTGACACCACACTCCGAGGGCCCTCACCTCCTCCCTGTAGGCCGTCTCGTCGTTGTTGGTAATCAAGCCTACCACTGTTGTGTCGTCCGCAAACTTGATGATTGAGTTGGAGGCGTGCGTGGCCACGCAGTCGTGGGTGAACAGGGAGTACAGGAGAGGGCTCAGAACGCACCCTTGTGGGGCCCCAGTGTTGAGGATCAGCGGGGAGGAGATGTTGTTGCCTACCCTCACCACCTGGGGGCGGCCCGTCAGGAAGTCCAGTACCCAGTTGCACAGGGCGGGGTCGAGACCCAGGGTCTCGAGCTTGATGACGAGCTTGGAGGGTACTATGGTGTTGAATGCCGAGCTGTAGTCGATGAACAGCATTCTCACATAGGTATTCCTCTTGTCCAGATGGGTTAGGGCAGTGTGCAGTGTGGTTGAGATTGCATCGTCTGTGGACCTATTTGGGCGGTAAGCAAATTGGAGTGGGTCTAGGGTGTCAGGTAGGGTGGAGGTGACATGGTCCTTGACTAGTCTCTCAAAGCACTTCATGATGACGGATGTGAGTGCTACGGGGCGGTAGTCGTTTAGCTCAGTTACCTTAGCTTTCTTGGGAACAGGAACAATGGTGGCCCTCTTGAAGCATGTGGGAACAGCAGACTGGTATAGGGATTGATTGAATATGTCCGTAAACACACCGGCCAGCTGGTCTGCGCATGCTCTGAGGGCGCGGCTGGGGATGCCGTCTGGGCCTGCAGCCTTGCGAGGGTTAACACGTTTAAATGTCTTACTCACCTCGGCTGCAGTGAAGGAGAGACCGCATGTTTTCGTTGCAGGCCGTGTCAGTGGCACTGTATTGTCCTCAAAGCGGGCAAAAAAGTTATTTAGTCTGCCTGGGAGCAAGAAATCCTGGTCCGTGACTGGGCTGGATTTCTTCCTGTAGTCCGTGATTGACTGTAGACCCTGCCACATGCCTCTTGTGTCTGAGCCGTTGAATTGAGATTCTACTTTGTCTCTGTACTGGCGCTTAGCTTGTTTGATAGCCTTGCGGAGGGAATAGCTGCACTGTTTGTATTCGGTCATGTTACCAGACACCTTGCCCTGATTAAAAGCAGTGGTTCGCGCTTTCAGTTTCACACGAATGCTGCCATCAATCCACGGTTTCTGGTTAGGGAATGTTTTAATCGTTGCTATGGGAACGACATCTTCAACGCACGTTCTAATGAACTCGCACACCGAATCAGCGTATTCGTCAATGTTGTTATCTGACGCAATACAAAACATGTCCCAGTCCACGTGATGGAAGCAGTCTTGGAGTGTGGAGTCAGCTTGGTCGGACCAGCGTTGGACAGACCTCAGCGTGGGAGCCTCTTGTTTTAGTTTCTGTCTGTAGGCAGGGATCAACAAAATGGAGTCGTGGTCAGCTTTTCCGAAAGGGGGGCGGGGCAGGGCCTTATATGCGTCGCGGAAGTTAGAGTAACAATGATCCAAGGTCTTTCCACCCCTGGTTGCGCAATCGATATGCTGATAAAATTTAGGGAGTCTTGTTTTCAGATTAGCCTTGTTAAAATCCCCAGCTACAATGAATGCAGCCTCCGGATAAATCGTTTCCAGTTTGCAGAGAGTTAAATAAAGTTCGTTCAGAGCCATCGATGTGTCTGCTTGGGGGGGATATATACGGCTGTGATTATAATCGAAGAGAATTCTCTTGGTAGATAATGCGGTCTACATTTGATTGTGAGGAATTCTAAATCAGGTGAACAGAAGGATTTGAGTTCCTGTATGTTTCTTTCATCACACCATGTCACGTTGGCCATGAGGCATACGCCCCCGCCCCTCTTCTTACCAGAAAGATGTTTGTTTCTGTCAGCGCGATGCGTGGAGAAACCCGTTGGCTGCACCGCTTCGGATAGAGTCTCTCCAGTGAGCCATGTTTCAGTGAAGCAAAGGACGTTACAGTCTCTGATGTCCCTCTGGAATGCTACCCTTGCTCGGATTTCATCAACCTTGTTGTCAAGAGACTGGACATTGGCAAGAAGAATGCTAGGGAGTGGTGCACGGTGTCCCGTCTCCGGAGTCTGACCAGAAGACCGCCTCGTTTCCCTCTCTTTCGGAGTCGTTTTTTTGGGTCGCTGCATAGGATCCACTCCGTTGTCCTGTTTGTGAGGCAGAACACAGGATCCGCGTCGCGAAAAACATATTCTTGGTCGTACTGATGGTGAGTTGACGCTGATCTTATATTCAGTAGTTCTTCTCGACTGTATGTAATGAAACCTAAGATGACCTGGGGTACTAATGTAAGAAATAACACGTAAAAAAACAAAAAACTGCATAGTTTCCTAGGAACGCGAAGCGAGGCGGCCATCTCTGTCGGCGCCGGAAGTACATTGTCTATGGTTGTCACGCCCTGACCTTAGTATTCTTTGTTTTCTTAATTATTTTGGTTAGGTCAGGGTGTGACATGGGTGATGTATGTGTTTTTGCACCTGTCTAGGGGTTTTGTATGTCTATGGGTGTTTACTAGTCTAGGTGTTATGTATGTCTATGGTTGCCTAGATTAGAGGCAGCTGTTTATCGTTGTCTCTGATTGGGAACCATATTTAGGCAGCCATATTCCTTGGGTATTTTGTGGGTTATTGTCTATGGTTAGTTGCCTGTGTCTGCACTAGTTTATATATAGCGTCACGTTCCTTTTGTTGTTTTGTATAGTTTGTTTACTGTTTCTTCGTTAATAAATAGAAGAATGTATTCACATCACGCTGCGCCTTGGTCTCCTCCATTCAATGAACGTGACAGAATAACCCACCAAACAAGGACAATCAGCTGTCTCTGATTGGGAACAATATCAGGCCAACATAGACATACAAAACCCCTAGTCATACAAAAAACCCTAGACATACAAAAAACTAGAGTAAACACCCTAGTCACACCCTGACCTAACCAAAATATATAGAAAACAGAGATATATAAGGTCAGGGCGTGACAGTACCCCCACCCCAAAGGCGCGGACAAACCCAAACCTATAGGGGAGGGTCCTGGTGGGAATCTACCCTCGGTGGCGTCCCCGGTTCTGGACACAGTCCCCGCTCCCTACACTGATCCCTCCGCTTCTGTGGAATTGGACCATGGATCGTTGTCAGAGGAACCGGACCGTGGATCATCGCCGGAGGCTCAGAACTGGGAACCACTGCTGGAGGATCTGGACTGCAGCTCGTCGCTGAGGACTCTGGACTGCAGCTCTTCGCTGGAGGCCCCGGACTGGGGACCACCGCTGGAGACCCCGGACTGGGGACCGTCGCTGGAGACCCCGGAATGGGGACCGTCGCTGGAGACCCCGGAATGGGGACCGTCGCTGGAGACCCCGGACTGGGGACCGTCGCTGGAGGTTCCGGACTGTGGACCGTCTTTGAAGGTTCCGGACTGTGGACTGTCGTTGGATGTTCTGGACTGTGAAACGTCGCCGGAAGCTCTGGACTGTGGAGGCGCACTGGAGGCCTGATGCATGGTGTCGGCACTGGTGGTACCTGGCTGATGACACACACCTCAGTGCGAGTGCGAGGAGCAGGAACAGGACGTACTGGACTGTGGAGGCACACTGGAGGCCTGATGCGTGGGACCGGTACAGGTGGCACCGGGCTGATGACACGCACCTCAGGGCGAGTGCAGAGGAGAGGAACAGGATGGACCTGACTGGGGACATGCTCTTGAGGGAGAGTGCGAGGAGCTGGCACAGGACACACTGGGTTTTGAAGGTACACTGGAGACCTGGTGTGTATAGCCGGCATCAATTGTTCCGGAACTTTAACACACATTTCAGGACGAGTATGGAGAGCTGACTCAGGTGGCACCAAACTGACAACACGTTCCTTTATTCCAAATTCGTGCGTCCTCCACCATCAACTCAACAACTCCCCCATTTCTCTCTCCTCCGAATCCCCCTTTGTCTCCCAGACTGGCTCTGGTTTACTCCTCGGCTCCGCCGACTGCTCCATGTGCCCCGCCCAAAATAATTATTGGGGTTTCTGTGGCCTACCTCGTTGGTATAACTCCTTGTAACGTCGCCGTTTCGCTTTCGCTGCCAATACTCCCCAGCCTGTGTCCAGGGTCCTACTCCATCCAGGATCTCCTCCCAAGTCCAATCTTCCTGAACATGCTGCATGGTCCATTTTTGTTGGGATCTTCTGTCACGATCGTCGTATGAGTGAGACCAAGGTGCAGCGTGAATAGAGTTCCACATATTTATTAATAAATTGAAACTCACTAAAACAAAACAACAAACAACCAAACGAAACGTGAAGCTACTAGTGTGCACACAGGCACCTAACTGTAGACAAGATCCCACACCAGAAAGTGGGAAAAGGGCTGCCTAAATACGATCCCCAATCAGAGACAATGATAAACAGCTGTCTCTGATTGGAAACCATATCAGGCCAACAGACATACAAACCCTAAACATACAAAAAACCCTAGACATACAAAAAACTATAGTACCCACCCTAGTCACACCCTGACCTAACCAAAATATATAGAAAACAGAGATATCTAAGGTTAGGGTGTGACACTTAGTGTATGTAAACGTCTGACCGACTGGAATTGTGATACAGTGAATTGTAAATGAAATAATCTGTCTGTAAACAATTGTTTGGAAAATGACTTGTGTCATGCACAAAGTAGATGTCCTAACCGACTCGCCGAAACTATAGTTTGTTAACAAGAAATGTGTGGAGTGGTTGAAACACAAGTTTTAATGACTCCAACCTAAGTGTATGTAAACTTCCGACTTCAACTGTACATTGTAAACTTTCATTCACAGGCTAGATTGTAGGAACCTCATGATGGGTATAGGGACAATTTCTGTATTGGCAGGCTGTAGTAGCCTAAACCTATTGATGTTAGGCTGTAGTAGCCTAAACCTATTGATGTTACATTGAGCTGGGTGAATGGAATATGAATGACATGCTGTAATACAAACAAGGCCATGCTCATGAAAAAATAATCATCCTCCCTCATCTTAAAAGGCACTGACCACCACTGTATTAGGCCTATAGTATAATGCTAAACTAATGTATCATAAATAATGTAGCATATGAAATTAATTAACAAGGAACGTTTGAAGGGGGAGAGAGAGAGCGCTATAGTAGCCTATTAGTAGAGACGTTTCTTAGGTCATTATTATCCCAGCATGTGCCTTATTGTCACGCATACTCCCTCTCTGGCCTCTAGGTCATCAGGCTGCTGATTATTCCGCACACCTGTCACCATCGTCTGGCACACCTGCTCTTCATGACACTCACCAGGGCTCCATCACCTCCTTGATTATCTTACCTATATCTGTCACTCCCCTTGGTTCTTTCCTCAGGTGTTAATGACTCTGTTTTCATGTCAGGGCGTTGTTTGTGTTTCATGTTCATTGTTTCTCATATTTATTAAAACGCTCACTCCCTGAACTTGCTTCCCAACAAATTGAGGCCACCATTAGTCATGGTTATAACCTATTCAGCCTGCTACTTCCACCAAACACCCCACAGCATGTGAACCTCTGTGGAGGACTTGAACTACAGGGACAAAGTCAACCAGGACCATTGATACACTCTACAAGTGGCACTGGGCAGTTCAAGGTTGTAAATGCCAGCCCAGACTGTCACGATGAAGACGATTTTATGGAGTAGACTGAAGGGCCCAAGATCCTGCAAAACATAATCTGCTATTTTTCCAGCTGTTCAATGCCCATAGATTTTTTTAAATAATAATGTCTGAAATGTCAAAGCGGAAAGTACAAACTTCAGAAGATTTTCAAACCTCAAATGAGCTAAAAGCTTTTCATTTCCTGATGAAAGTGTAAGATCTTACATCCATAGCTCCATCGAAACAAATGAAAGAATGTCCCTCAATCTATAATTCTAGGTCGACCTCTAGATGAGGAGGAGCCCTTGGAGGTTGACTATGTGGAGGAACAGGAGGAAAGGTATGTGGTTCAGTTCATTGTCACTGTCCAGAACGGATTCCCCCACTACAGAATCCATGACAGAGTCGAAATAGTCTACCAAATAATAGCTATCAGGACTATCTGCATTGACTCTTTTTGCTCTAACTCATCACATACGCTGCAGCTACTGTTTATTATCTGTTCTGTAGCCTAGTCACTTTACCCCTACCTATATGTACATATCTACCTATCTACCCCTGCACATCGCCTCTGTACCGGTATTACGTGTGTTTATGGCTATTAGTAATTCCCTGGACATTCTTCATTTGTGTAAATCCAAAGTATTTATTCAAAATGTTTTACTAAAACATAGGAAGTGAATCTACTAATAATATTAAGTGTCTTCTTGCTTTCATTAAAAAAAAGTAGATTCAACACTTAATGTTTTACAGTGTAGCCCAGGGCAACATCCTGGGAATTTGAAAGCCTCAAACATTCCAATAGTTTTTCTGCTTAGTGAACCGTAATGCACCTCAGTATCACCCCCTCCATCTGTGAGTGAGGGGGGAAGCATGCACAGTATCATATTAAAATATAAATACATACTGTATAATAAATATGATCATGTCAATTAGAAAGAAGTAGTTATGATACGTATGATAATATATAGCCAAGTCATACTTACTCATTGTGTATGTATTACTAATGTAACGGTCGTCGTCGTCTGATGAGGAAGAATCGGACCAAAGCGCGGCGTGGTAAGTGTTCATGACTTTTATTAAACTGAACACTGAAACAAAATATCAAAGTGCAAAACAAAACAGTCCTGTCAGGTGCAGAACACTAAACAGAAAACAACTACCCACAAAACACAGGTGGGAAAAAGCTACCTAAGTCAAATCAAATCAAATCAAATTTTATTTGTCACATACACATGGTTAGCAGATGTTAATGCGAGTGTAGCGAAATGCTTGTGCTTCTAGTTCCGACAATGCAGTAATAACCAACAAGTAATCTAACTAACAATTCCAAAACTACTGTCTTGTACACAGTGTAAGGGGATAAAGAATATGTACATAAGGATTTATGAATGAGTGATGGTACAGAGCAGCATAGGCAAGATACAGTTGATGGTATCGAGTACAGTATATACATATGAGATGAGTATGTAAACAAAGTGGCATAGTTAAAGTGGCTAGTGATACATGTATTACATAAGGATACAGTCGATGATATAGAGTACAGTATATACGTATGCATATGAGATGAATAATGTAGGGTAAGTAACATTATATAAGGTAGCATTGTTTAAAGTGGCTAGTGATATATTTACATCATTTCCCATCAATTCCCATTATTAAAGTGGCTGGAGTTGAGTCAGTGTCAGTGTGTTGGCAGCAGCCACTCAATGTTAGTGGTGGCTGTTTAACAGTCTGATGGCCTTGAGATAGAAGCTGTTTTTCAGTCTCTCGGTCCCAGCTTTGATGCACCTGTACTGACCTCGCCTTCTGGATGATAGCGGGGTGAACAGGCAGTGGCTCGGGTGGTTGATGTCCTTGATGATCTTTATGGCCTTTCTGTAACATCGGGTGGTGTAGGTGTCCTGGAGGGCAGGTAGTTTGCCCCCGGTGATGCGTTGTGCAGACCTCACTACCCTCTGGAGAGCCTTACGGTTGAGGGCGGAGCAGTTGCCGTACCAGGCGGTGATACAGCCCGCCAGGATGCTCTCGATTGTGCATCTGTAGAAGTTTGTGAGTGCTTTTGGTGACAAGCCGAATTTCTTCAGCCTCCTGAGGTTGAAGAGGCGCTGCTGCGCCTTCTTCACAATGCTGTCTGTGTGAGTGGACCAATTCAGTTTGTCTGTGATGTGTATGCCGAGGAACTTAACTTGCTACCCTCTCCACTACTGTTCCATCGATGTGGATAGGGGGGTGTTCCCTCTGCTGTTTCCTGAAGTCCACAATCATCTCCTTAGTTTTGTTGACGTTGAGTGTGAGGTTATTTTCCTGACACCACACTCCGAGGGCCCTCACCTCCTCCCTGTAGGCCGTCTCGTCGTTGTTGGTAATCAAGCCTACCACTGTTGTGTCGTCCGCAAACTTGATGATTGAGTTGGAGGCGTGCGTGGCCACGCAGTCGTGGGTGAACAGGGAGTACAGGAGAGGGCTCAGAACGCACCCTTGTGGGGCCCCAGTGTTGAGGATCAGCGGGGAGGAGATGTTGTTGCCTACCCTCACCACCTGGGGGTGGCCCGTCAGGAAGTCCAGTACCCAGTTGCACAGGGCGGGGTCGAGACCCAGGGTCTCGAGCTTGATGACGAGCTTGGAGGGTACTATGGTGTTGAATGCCGAGCTGTAGTCAATGAACAGCATTCTCACATAGGTATTCCTCTTGTCCAGATGGGTTAGGGCAGTGTGCAGTGTGGTTGAGATTGCATCGTCTGTGGACCTATTGTGGCGGTAAGCAAATTGGAGTGCGTCTAGGGTGTCAGGTAGGGTGGAGGTGATATGGTCCTTGACTAGTCTCTCAAAGCACTTCATGATGATGGAAGTGAGTGCTACGGGGCGGTAGTCGTTTAGCTCAGTTACCTTAGCTTTCTTGGGAACAGGAACAATGGTGGCCCTCTTGAAGCATGTGGGAACAGCAGACTGGTATAGGGATTGATTGAATATGTCCGTAAACACACCGGCCAGCTGGTCTGCGCATGCTCTGAGGGCGCGGCTGGGGATGCCGTCTGAGCCTGCAGCCTTGCGAGGATTAACACGTTTAAATGTCTTACTCACCTTGGCTGCAGTGAAGGAGAGACCGCATGTTTTCGTTGCAGGCCGTGTCAGTGGCACTGTATTGTCCTCAAAGCGGGCAAAAAGTTATTTAATCTGCCTGGGAGCAAGACATCCTGGTCCGTGACTGGGCTGGATTTCTTCCTGTAGTCCGTGATTGACTGTAGACCCTGCCACATGCCTCTTGTGTCTGAGCCGTTGAATTGAGATTCTACTTTGTCTCTGTATTGACGCTTAGCTTGTTTGATAGCCTTGCGGAGGGAATAGCTGCACTGTTTGTAGTCGGTCATGTTACCAGACACCTTGCCCTGATTAAAAGCAGTGGTTCGCGCTTTCAGTTTCACACGAATGCTGCCATCAATCCACAGTTTCTGGTTAGGGAATGTTTTAATCGTTGCTATGGGAATGACATCTTCAACGCACGTTCTAATGAACTCGCACACCGAAACAGCGTATTCATCAATATTGTTATCTGACGCAATACAAAACATGTCCCAGTTCACGTGATGGAAGCAGTCTTGGAGTGTGGAGTCAGCTTGGTCGGACCAGCATTGGACAGACCTCAGCGTGGGAGCCTCTTGTTTTAGTTTCTGTCTGTAGGCAGGGATCAACAAAATGGAGTCGTGGTCAGCTTTTCCGAAAGGGTCGCGGAAGTTAGAGTAACAATGATCCAAGGTCTTTCCACCCCTGGTTGCGCAATCGATATGCTGATAAAATTTAGGGAGTCTTGTTTTCAGATTAGCCTTGTTAAAATCCCCAGCTACAATGAATGCAGCCTCCGGATAAATGGTTTCCAGTTTGCAAAGAGTTAAATAAAGTTTGTTCAGAGCCATCGATGTGTCTGCTTGGGGGGGGATATATACGGCTGTGATTATAATCGAAGAGAATTCTCTTGGTAGATAATGCGGTCTACATTTGATTGTGAGGAATTCTAAATCAGGTGAACAGAAGGATTTGAGTTCCTGTATGTTTCTTTCATCACACCATGTCACGTTAGCTATAAGGCATAAGTATGGTTCCCAATCAGAGACAACGATCGTCAGCTGTCCCTGATTGAGAACCATACCCGACCAAAACAAAGAAAAACAAAACATAGAAAAAAGAACATAGAATGCCCACCCCAAATCACACCCTGACCAAACCAAAGTAGAGACATAAAAAGCTCTCTAAGGTCGGGGCGTGACATCTAAAGCCATTATTTATTTGATCTATTATTTTTCTCTCTGCATTAATGGGAATGGCCCGTAAGTAAGCATTTCACTGTTAGTCTACACCTGTTGTTTACCACGCCTGGAACAAATACAATTTGATTTCATTTGACCAAGAGGGAAAAAGTGGAACAGGACGACATTTCAGAAGAAATCCATCCTCCCTCACTACCAATCATTTTTTTTCTCTGGAATCTACATCCATCTATTTTTGCATACAACTACATTTGCGTAAGATATAAACCTTGAACAGCTTTGCCACCGCCTTGTACTGTACCGTAGCCACCAATACATCTTAGAGAAAACAATTTGCTGTGTGGAGGGAACGGCATAATCCATCTCTTTGATCATGCTATTAGAGGTTCACCTGAATAATATGTACACAGCAATTACAGGCCCACAATGTAATGTCTAACAAATTAGCTTGATGATTCGTCAGGTGGCTAACTGAGTTGTGTTTTGGTGATGTAGTTATAATTTACAATTTAAAATGAGCTCAAATGTATAGCTTACCTAGAGCATAAGCTTTTTTAAATGTATATATATATGACTGTACAAGGATGGGGCCAGTGGTTGGGTATTTCCTACAGTGGTTCTGTGTTTGGGATCTGGGCAGAGCTGCCTGGAAGGAAGGCGGGCAGGCGCTGCTGCTGTGTGAATGTGTAATCCCCTCCTCGACCTTACAACATCTCTTCTTGTTTGAACAGCCCTGCCTCCCAGCCATTGGTAAATGTTGCCATTAGCATTTTGGCATTTCAACAGTTTGTGCCTTTGTGTTCCTGTGTGCGTCACGATGTGTGCATACTGTGGCATCATGTGCATTAGTGTTGCAGTGATTGTGTGGTATTTTGTTACTATTCACTAACCCAAAATCACAGGAATAATCACCAATAATTCAGAACAGAACAGTGAGAAGCCACACTCTGCACTTTGATTCAGAACTACTATGTACTTGGTTTCAGAACTACTCTGCACTTGGTTTCAGAACTACTCTGCACTTGGTTTCAGAACTACTACACTCACTAGAAATTATCCACATGAAGCCAGCCTTTCTGAGGGTCAAAAGATCACTTTTCACTGATCTTATTACTGACACTGGCATTTCATTACCTCAGGAGCCATCATAAAGGACCATTGTCTCACTATCTGATGGAGTCTACCGCATCTACAGTCTCCCAGTCCAGCTGTAAATTATAATCCAATTCAGAAACCTAGTGAGGGACAGAGAGAGAGCATAAGAGAGAGAGAAAGAGAGAGAGGGGGGAAAGCTTTGACTATATACAGACTCAGTGAGCATGGCCTTACTATTGAGAGATGGCAGACTAGGCTTTCAAGAGAAGACAGGCTATGTGCAGCACACTGCCCACAAAATTAGGATGAAATTGAGCTGCACTTCCTAACCTCCTGCCAAATGTATGACCATATTAGAGACTCATATTTCTCTCAGATTACATAGATCCACAAAACAATTGAAAACAAATTCAATTTTGATAGACTCCCATTTCTATTGGGTGAAATAGCAATGTGCCATCAGAGCAGCAATATGTGTAACCTGTTGCCACAGGAAAAGGGTGACCAGTGAAGAACAAACACCAATGTAAATACAACCCATATTTATATTTATTTTCCCTTTTCTACTTGAACTATTTGAACATTGTTATAACACTGTACACAGCCATAATATAAAAGTTGTAATGTCTATATTACGTTGGAACTTTTGTGAGTGTAACGTTACACTGTAAATTTCATATTGTTTATTTCAATTTGTTTATCTATTTCACTTGCTTTGGTCATGTAAACATGTTTCCCATGACAATAAATCCCATTGAATTGAATTTATTTGAATTGAGAGGAGGAGATCAGGCTAATAATCTGTTATCCACATACATAACAAATCATACACTGTAAAACATTATTCTGGGATGAATTGAAATTGACAAAAAAAAACATACTTAATAACAATCAGTTTAAGTTGTTTCAATGGTTTATTAATTTCAAAAAATATATATTTTATGAGGTGATAATATTAATAACAATAATAATAATATTTATTCAAATTAATCCATTTAAGTTCTTGCAAGGATTGTGGACAACTCAACATTTTTTTGACTTTTATGTTTGAAGAAAGAAAACTATATTTCTTTATTACCATTAAGCAGCTTGCTGTGCCATGAGGTGTAATGGCTCATGATGAACGGATATCAAAATTGTCCGGCAAATGTACTTTCAATGATCATTCTTACCAACCACCGTCAACATTCTTAACGACAGAGGCAAATTCAACATTATGTGTTGCTTGCAGTTCTATCTCCAGGTAGGCTACTGCTGGTGGAGCACTGTTCGAAACAATTCCTGCCAAAGTGGGTTAAAATGGCAAAAGATCAAATACCCTAATATGTTGGGTACTGAATATTTGTGTGACATCAATTCATATTTAATCATATTATCAGTGAATCCCATTTTTTTTCTATGGCTATTAGTAATTCCCTGGGCATTCTTCATTTGTGTAAATCCAAACTATTTACTCAAAATGTTTTACTAAAACATAGGAAGTGAATCTACTAATAATATTAAGTGTCTTCTTGTTGCTTTCATTTTTTAAAAGTAGATTCGACACTTAATGTTTTACAGTGTAGCCCAGGGCAACATCCTGGGAATTTGAAAGCCACAAACATTCCAATAGTTTTTCTGCTTAGTGAACCGTAATGCACCTCTGTATCCCTCTCCATCTGTGAGTGAGGGGGGAAGCATGCACAGTATCATATTAAAATATAAATACATACAGTGTAAAAATATGATAATGTCAATTAGAAATAAGTAGTTATAATACATATGATAATAAATACACTCTATTTACAAAGGTATGTGGACACCCCTTCAAATTAGTGGATTCGTCTATTTCAGCCACACCCGTTGCTGACAGGTGAATCACGATTCATGGATGCCAGATGTTTGGTGGATGCCAGAAGAACACTGTGCATAGTGCCAACTGTGAAGTTTGGTGGAGGAAGAATAATGGTTTGGGGCTGTTTTTCAGGGTTCAGGCTATGCCCCATAGTTCCAGGGAAGGGAAATCTTAACGCTACAGCGTACAATGACATTCTAGACGATTCTGTGCTTCCAACTTTGTGGCAACAGTTTGGGGAAGGCCCTTTCCTGTTTCAGCATGACAATGCCCCAGTGCATGAGGCGAGGTCCATACAGAAATGGTTTGTTGAGATCTGTGTGGAAGAACGTAACTGGCAGCTCAGAGCCTTGACCTCAATCCCTGTCGAACACCTTCGGGATGAATTGGAATGCCAGCATTAATCTCCAACCTCACTAATGCTCTTGTGGCTGAATGGAAACAAGTCCCCACAGCGATGTCCCGACATCTAGTGGAACGCCATCCCAGGAGAGTGGAGGCTGTTATAGCAAAGGAGGGACCAACTCCATATTAATGCCCATGATTTTGGAATGAGATGTTGGACCAGTAGGTGTCCACATACTTTTGGTCACGTAGTATATGATAAGAGTAAATAATACAGGAGTGGAGAAATGTATTAGTGTTCCTTTTAATTTAAAAACCACCAATGAATGTTTAGTCACAGGGCTCTATAGAAGCATGTGTGCTGCTGCCTCTGTGAGTGGGTGTGTGACCCCTAGCCCTCTTTATGTGTGTGGGAAGCTGGTGAACAGAGGAGAATACCGTAGTAATTAACTAGATTACATAGAACCCTGTTATAATTACACAGAACCCTGTCAAGATTATTAGATCAGCTTGATTATCTGGTGAACAATAACCCTACTTTTGTGATTTTTGAACACGTAACACAATACAGGCCAGAGATTGTTTTTATATCACTGTAGCCTAACAATTACACACAACACAATTTTCTGAATACCTCAGCATTTGCAACCGATTGGAAAAGAAATTAAGCTCTTGTATGAAATACTTTCAAACCACCACTGTAGTCAACTTCCACACATACTGTTGAAGTCGGAAGTTAACATACACCTTAGCCAAGTACTGTCACGGCTATTGAAGGATGAGGACCAAGGTGCAGCGTGGTGAGTGAACATTTTACTTTATTTAAGAAATGACGCGACAAACAATAAACAATACAAACCGTGAAGCTTAAGGCTATGTGTCATCAAACAAAGTTAACTTCCCATAACCACAGGTGACGAAAAGTGTACCTACGTATGGTTCCCAAACAGAGACAACGATAGACAGCTGTCCCTGATTGAGAACCATACCTGGCCAAAACATAGAAATAGAAAATCATAGAAACACAAAACATAGAATGCCCACCCCAACTCACACCCTGACCAAACCAAAATAGAGGCAAGAAGTTGCTTCAATACATCCACATAATTCTCCTACCTCATGATGCCATCTATTTTGTGAAGTGCACCAGTCCTTCCTGCAGCAAAGCACCCCCACAACATGATGCTGCCACCCCTGTGCTTCACGGTTGGGATGGTGTTCTTTGGCTTGCAAGCCCCCCCTTTTTCCTCCAAACATAACGATGGTCATTATGGCCAAACCGTTCTATTTTTGATTCATCAGACCAGAGGACATTTCTCCAAAAAGTACGATCTTTGTCCCCACGTGCAGTTCCAAACCGTAGTCTGGCTTTTTTATGACAGTTTTGGAGCAGTGAATTCTTCCTTGCTGAGCTGCCTTTCAGGTTATGTCGATATAGGACTTGTTTTACTGTGTATATAGATACTTTTGTACTTGTTTCCTCCAGCATCTTCACAAGGTCCTTTGATGTTGTTCTGGGATTGATTTAAACTTTTCGCACCAAAGTACGTTCTAGGAGACAGAACGCGTCTCCTTCCTGAGTGGTATAACGGCTGCATGGTCCCATGGTGTTTATACTTACGTACTATTGTTTGTACAGATGAGCGTGGTACCTTCAGGCGTTTTGGAAATTTCTCCCAAGGATGAACCAGACGTGAAGTTTTTTTCTGAGGTCTTGGCTGATTTCTTTTGATTTTCCCATGATGTCAAGCAAAGAGGCACTGAGTTTGAAGGTAGGCCTTGAAATAAATCCACAGGTACACCTCCAATTGACTCAAATTACAATTAGAAGCTTCTATAGGCATGACATCATTTTATGGAATTTTCCAAGTCAATTTAGTGTATGTGAACTTCTGACCCACTGGAATTGTGATATAGTGAATTATAAGTGAAATAATCTGTCTGTAAACAATTGTTGGGAAAATGACTTGTGTCTTGCACAAAGTAGATGTCCTAACCGACTTGCCAAAACTATAGTTAGTCAACAAGAAATTTGTGGAGTGGTTGAAAAACGAGTTTTAATGACTCCAACCTGTCACTTCAACTGTACCTGTTTCAACATCAGAACTCAACAGTTTTTTTTGCTGGTAAAGGCATTCTGTAGAATAGATTGTGTGTAAGCAAATAACATAGTGCTCTGCTTTGACTCTGTATGTTTTGGATAATTTGTGTGAAATCCATGCTGAGCTTTAGAATCTGTTCCTCAGGATGTGATCCAAATGGCACTCTATTGCCTATGTAGTGTACTACTTTTGACCAGGGCCCTTGTCAAATGTAGTGCACTAGATAGGGAATAGGGTGCCATTTGGGGCACAGCCTGGGGAGTCTGTCATGTACGAGTCCCAACGCTGTTTATCTGGAAGCTGCTGGCCACCCGACCGTACGACAGCCAATCTCCACACAGAGCTTTTGAAGTGTGAAACTCCACTATCTGCCATGTTCAATTACTGTACGGCTCAAACAAATGCCTCTGTGCTTCACTGGGCCAAGAGAGAGAGAGCGAGAGAGAGCGAGAGAAATCTCTGATATCCTACAGTGTATGACGTCCAGATGATTTTCAACTTGCTTCACAAATAGTGTGACGATTTGAAAACTTCAACCAATGTATAAGGGTCTTTCTATGAACTAGGGTATCAGTGAGGATTTCCTACACTCGACAACTAGCTGTTGGTAAGTCATTGATAATAACCTGCCAAGTTTTTCACATCATTACATTAAGATATAAGGGGGGGATCATAGCTACAGTGCCTTGCGAAAGTATTCGACCCCCTTGAACTTTGCGACCTTTTACCACATTTCATGTTTCAAACATAAAGATATAAAACTGTATTTTTTTGTGAAGAATCAACAACAAGTGGGACATAATCATGAAGTGGAACGACATTTATTGGATATTTCAAACTTTTTTAACCAGTTAGAGCTCTAGGGGCGCTATTTCATTTTTGGATAAAAAACGTTCCCGTTTTAAGCGCGATATTTTGTCACGAAAAGATGCTCGACTATGCATATTCTTGACAGTTTTGGAAAGAAAACACTCTGAAGTTTCAGAATCTGCAAAGATTTTGTCTGTAAGTGCCCCAGAACTCATTCTACAGGCGAAACCAAGATGATGCATCACCCAGGAATTAGCAGAATTTCTGAAGCTCTGTTTTCCATTCTCTCCTTATATGGCTGTGATTGCGCAAGGAATGAGCCTACACTTTCTGTCGTTCGCCCAAGGTCTTAGCAGCATTGTGACGTATTTGTAGGCATATCATTGGAAGATTGACCATAAGAGACTACATTTTCCAAGTGTCCGCCTGGTGTCCTGCGTCGAATTCGGTGCGCAATTGCCAGCTGCTTCTACTTTACCATTTGATTCAGGGGAGAACGCATGTGTCCAAGAACGATGTATCAATGAAGAGATATGTGAAAAACACCTTGATGATTGATTCTAAACAACGTTTGCCATGTTTTCAGTCGATATTATGGAGTTAATTTGGAAAAAAGTTTGCGTTTTGAGGACTGAATTTATGGATTTTTTTTGGTAGCCAAATGTGATGTATAAAACGGAGCTATTTCTAATACACAAGGAATCTTTTTTGAAAAACTGAGCATCTGCTATCTAACTGAGAGTATCCTCATTGAAAACATCAGAAGTTCTTCAAAGGTAAATGATTTTATTTGAAGGCTTTTATGTTTTTGTTAATGTTGCGTGCTGGATGCTAACGCTAATGCTAACGCTAAATGCTAACGCGAAATGCTAACTCTAGCTAGCTACTTTTACACAAATTATTGTTTTCCTATGGTTGAGAAGCATATTTTGAAAATCTGAGATGACAGTGTTGTTTACAAAAGGCTAAGCTTGAGAGATGGCATATTTATTTCATTTCATTTGCGATTTTCATAAATAGTTAACGTTGTGTTATGCTAATGAGCTTGCTGATAGATTTACACAATCCTGGATACAGGGGTTTTTTCATAGCTAAACGTGACGCAGAAAACGGAGCGATTTGTCCTAAACAAATAATCTTTCAGGAAAAACTGAACATTTGCTATCTGAGAGTCTCCTCATTGAAAACATCGGTAAGGTACAAGGTAAATGATTTTTTTGAATGCTTTTCTGTTTTTTTGTGTAAATGTTGCCAGCTGAATGCTAATGCTAAATGCTACGTTAGCCATCAATACTGTTACACAAATGCTTGTTTTGCAATGGTTGAGAAGCATATTTTGAAAATCTGAGATGACAGTGTTGTTAACAAAAGGCTAAGCTTGAGAGCTAGCATATTTATTTCATTTCATTTGCGATTTTCATGAATAGTTAACGTTGCGTTATGGTAATGAGCTTGAGTCTGTATTCACGAACCCGGATCCGGGATGGGGAGATCAGAAAGGTTAACAAATCAAAAACTGAAAAATTGGGCGTGCAAAATTATTCAGCCCCCTTAAGTTAATACTTTGTAGCGCCACCTTTTGCTGCGATTACAGCTGTAAGTCGCTTGGGGTATGTCTCTATCAGTTTTGCACATCGAGAGACTGACATTTTTTCCCATTCCTCCTTGCAAAAAAGCTCGAGCTCAGTGAGGTTGGATGGAGAGCATTTGTGAACAGCAGTTTTCAGTTCTTTCCACAGATTCTCGATTGGATTCAGGTCTGGACTTTGACTTGGCCATTCTAACACCTGGATATGTTTATTTTTGAACCATTCCATTGTAGATTTTGCTTTATGTTTTGGATCATTGTCTTGTTGGAAGACAAATCTCCGTCCCAGTCTCAGGTCTTTTGCAGACTCCATCAGGTTTTCTTCCAGAATGGTCCTGTATTTGGCTCCATCCATCTTCCCATCAATTTTAACCATCTTCCCTGTCCCTGCTGAAGAAAAGCAGGCCCAAACCATGATGCTGCCACCACCATGTTTGACAGTGGGGATGGTGTGTTCAGCTGTGTTGCTTTTACGCCAAACATAATGTTTTGCATTGTTGCCAAAAAGTTCAATTTTGGTTTCATCTGACCAGAGCACCTTCTTCCACATGTTTTGTGTGTCTCCCAGGTGGCTTGTGGCAAACTTTAAACAACACTTTTTATGGATATCTTTAAGAAATGGCTTTCTTCTTGCCACTCTTCCATAAAGGCCAGATTTGTGCAATATACGACTGATTGTTGTCCTATGGACAGAGTCTCCCACCTCAGCTGTAGATCTCTGCAGTTCATCCAGAGTGATCATGGGCCTTTTGGCTGCATCTCTGATCAGTCTTCTCCTTGTATGAGCTGAAAGTTTAGAGGGACGGCCAGGTCTTGGTAGATTTGCAGTGGTCTGATACTCCTTCCATTTCAATATTATCGCTTGCATAGTGCTCCTTGGGACTTTTAAAGCTTGGGAAATCTTTTTGTATCCAAATCCGGCTTTAAACTTCTTCACAACAGTATCTCGGACCTTTCTGGTGTGTTCCTTGTTCTTCATGATGCTCTCTGCGCTTTTAACGGACCTCTGAGACTATCACAGTGCAGGTGCATTGATACGGAGACTTGATTACACACAGGTGGATTGTATTTATCATCATTAGTCATTTAGGTCAACATTGGATCATTCAGAGATCCTCACTGAACTTCTGGAGAGAGTTTTCTGCACTGAAAGTAAAGGGGCTGAATAATTTTGCACGCCCAATTTTTCAGTTTTTGATTTGTTAAAAAAGTTTGAAATATCCAATAAATGTCGTTCCACTTCATGATTGTGTCCCACTTGTTGTTGATTCTTCACAAAAAAATACAGTTTTATATTGTTATGTTTGAAGCCTGAAACGTGGAAAAAGGTTGCAAAGTTCAAGGGGGCCGAATACTTTCGCAAGGCACTGTATATGCAATAAAATCCACAAGTTTATTTAAAGCCTATGTTTAACCCTTTATCATGGTTGGTGTTTTGACGGATTTGTCCAAAATCGTGTGACATGAAACATAACTTTTATGTCCTTGCATTTATGGCAGTGTAAGTTGTCGTTTTATCATATATTAAGCATTAATCAGGTAAATTAGACATTGAACTTGAACTCTGTAATAATCCTGGATCAAGCTGTCTGATATTTTTTTTGTATAGAGATCTCAGAAATGCAGTGTAACCACGTCACATTTTTTGTCTCCTGTTACAGGGTGAAAACAGTTTTCAAGTGCACACAAATCCAAAATAATGTATGTGATTGCAAAAATAAAATGCTTCTAACCGAAAGAGTCACCTTAACATGATACTTAAAACCTAGATCAAAACTGTCGTTAACGTGGTTCTTCAATCATTATGCATAATACTTTTGGGCCTGCTTTTCTTCAGCAGGGACAGGGAAGATGGTTAAAATTGATGGGAAGATGGATGGAGCCAAATACAGGACCATTCTGGAAGAAAACTTGATGGAGTCTGCAAAAGACCTGAGACTGGGACGGAGATTTGTCTTCCAACAAGACAATGATCCAAAACATAAAGCAAAATCTACAATGGAATGGTTCAAAAATAAACATATCCAGGTGTTAGAATGGCCAAGTCAAAGTCCAGACCTGAATCCAATCGAGAATCTGTGGAAAGAACTGAAAACTGCTGTTCACAAATGCTCTCCATCCAACCTCACTGAGCTCGAGCTGTTTTGCAAGGAGGAATGGGAAAACATTTCAGTCTCTCGATGTGCAAAACTGATAGAGACATACCCCAAGCAACTTACAGCTGTAATTGCAGCAAAAGGTGGCGCTACAAAGTATTAACTTAAGGGGGCTGAATAATTTTGCACGCCCAATTTTTCAGTTTTTGATTTGTTAAAAAAGTTTGAAATATCCAATAAATGTCGTTCCACTTCATGATTGTGTCCCACTTGTTGTTGATTCTTCACAAAAAAATACAGTTTTATATCTTTATGTTTGAAGCCTGAAATGTGGCAAAAGGTCGCAAAGTTCAAGGCGGCCGAATACTTTCGCAAGGCACTGTACATGCATGCTTGCACAGAAATGTGTCGCTCGAGTCCAACAAAATGGAATGCAACATTGTGGATAAGGTTCAGAATTACACAATTTCTTGTGCACACCATCTAAAGACCTGCATCAATACTATATACTGCAAACTTCGCCGTTACTAAAAGGACATATTTTGGGTGTTTGCCATTACAAAAAGGAAATACTATGTTTTCTGAGTCTTTATTCATGTTTTCCGTGGCCCCCATTGTTACGTGCCTCCTAAGAGGAGGGAGGTGCAGGAGTCAGGAGCAGGAGAGCAAGGAAGTCCCAGTAGCACAATCGTTTATTAGCGGACCCAACTCAACAAACAATAAGTGGGGGAACACGCCCAATGGAAGTCGCCATACACACAGGGAATAAATGCAACACACACAGAGGAGAAACCTATACTCCTAATTACAGTCCAAACCTGTGACGCAAACACGCACCCCTAACATAGCAAACAGGGGACACAGGACACAGGGGTAAAGAAAAAACAGACAGACACAAACGAAAAGGAAAAATGGATCGGTGGCAGCTAGTAGGCTGGCGACGACGACCGCCGAGCACCGCCCGAACAGGGAGAGAAGTCGTGACAGTACACCCCCCCCCCCCCCCCCCCCCCTGACGCGCGGCTCCCGCAGCACGCCGAACCCGGCCTCTCTCCTCCGGACTGTACCCCTCCCAATCCACGAGGTACTGCAGGCCCCTCACCCGACGCCTGAAATCCAGTATGGATCGCACTGCGTACACCAGGTCCCCCCCCGATGTCCAGGGGGGGCAGGGGGACCTCCCGTACCTCAGCTTCTTGAAGCGGACCAGCAACCACTGGCCTGAGGAGAGACACATGAAACGAGGGGTTAATACAGTAATAATGGGGAGCTGTAACCTACAACACACCTCGTTTATTCTCCTCAGGACTTTAAATGGCCCCACAAACCGCGAACCCAGCTTCCGGCAGGGCAGGTGGAGGGGCAGGTTTTGGGTCGAGAGCCGGTGCGAACACTGGGGCCTCAGCACTCGCTTTCTGCCGCACTTCGGCACTTTCTGCCGCCCTTCGGCCTGTTTCAGGTGCCCGTGGACGGCCTCCCAGGTCTCCCTCAAGCGCTTCACCCATTCCTCCACCACCGGAGCCTCGGTCTGTCTCTGATGCCACGGTACCAGGACCGGCTGATACCCCAACACGCACTGAAAGGGCGAAAGGTTAGTTGAGGAGTGGCGGAGTGAGTTCTGGGCCATCTCTGCCCATGGAACGTACCTCCCCCACTCCCCTGGCCCGTCCTGGCAATACGACCTCAGAAACCTACCCACATCCTGGCTTACTCTCTTCACCTGCCCATTACTCTCGAGGTGAAAACCCGAGGTAAGGCTGACCGAGACCCCCAGACGTTCCATGAATCCCTTCCAAACCCGAGACGTGAACTGGGGACCCCGATCAGAAACTATGTCCTCAGGCACCCCGTAGTGCTGGAAGATGTGAGTAAACAGGACCTCCGCAGTCTGTAGGGCCGTAAGGGAGATGGGCAAAGGGAGGAGACGACAGGACTAAGAAAACCGATCCACAACAACCAGGATTGTGGTGTTGCCCAGTGAGGGAGGAAGATCGGTCAGGAAGTCCACCGACAGGTGTGACCAAGGCCGCTGTGGAACGGGGAGGGGTTGTAACTTCCCTCTGGGCAGGTGCTTGGGAGCCTTGCAATGAGCGCACACCGAACAGGAGGAGACATATACCCTCACGTCCTTAGCTAAAGTGGACCACCAGTACTTCCCCCTAAGGCTTCGCACCATCCTATCGATACCCGGATGACCAGAGGAGGGTAACGTGTGAGCCCACCGAATCAACCTGTCGCGAACACCAAGCGGTCAAGCCGTCAAGCTGGACACTGAGGTGGAGTAGGCTCTGACCGAGGTGCCCGCTCGATGTCCACGTCCACTTCCCACACCACCGGTGCCACCAGACAAGAGGCCAGAAGTATGGGAGTGGGATCGATGGACCGCTCCTCTGTATCACATAGACGGGACAGTGCTTCTGCCTTAGTGTTCTGGGAACCTGGTCTATACAATATCGTAAATCTGAATTGGGTGAAAAACATAGCCCACCTTGCCTGGCGAGGGTTCAGACTCCTCGCCACCCGGGTGTACTCAAATCAAATCAAATTTATTTATATAGCCCTTTGTACATCAGCTGATATCTTAAAGTGCTGTACAGAAACCCAGCCTAAAACCACAAACAGCACGCAATGCAGGTGTTGAAGCACGTTGGCTAGGAAAAACTCCCAAGAAAGGCCAAAACCTAGGAAGAAACCTAGAGAGGAACCAGGCTATGAGGGGTGGCCAGTCCTTTTCTGGCTGTGCCAGGTGGTGATTATAACAGAACATGGCCAAGATGTTCAAATGTTCATAAATGACCAGCATGGTCAAATAATAGGTCTGGGACAGGTAGCACGTCAGGTGAACAGGTCAGGATTCCATAGCCGCAGGCAGAACAGTTGAAACTGGAGCAGCAGCACGGCCAGGTGGACTGGGGACAGCAAAGAGTCATCATGCCAGGTAGTCCTGAGGCATGGTCCTACGGCTCAGGTCCTCCGAGAGAGAGAAAGAGAGAAAGAGAGAATTAGAGAGAGCTTACTTAAATTCACACAGGACACCAGATAAGACAGGAGAAGTACTCCAGATATAACAAACTGACCCTAGCCCCCAGACACATAAACTACTGCAGCATAAATACTGGAGGCTGAGACAGGAGGGGTCAGGAGGACACACTGTGGCCCCATCCGATGATACCCCCTGACAGGGCCAAACAGGAAGGATATAACCCCACCCACTTTGCCAAAGCACAGCCCCCACACCACTAGAGGGATATCTTCAACCACCAACTTACCATCCTGAGACAAGGCCGAGTATAGCCCAGAAAGATCTCCGTGGCGGCACAACCCAAGGGGGGGCGCCAACCCAGACAGGAAGATCACATCAGTGACTCAACCCACTCTAGTGACACACCCCTCATATGGACGGCATGAAAAAGCACCAGTAAGCCAGTGACTCAGCCCCTGTAATAGGGTTAGAGGCAGAGAATCCCAGTGGAAAGAGGGGAACCGGCCAGGCAGAGACAGCAAGGGCAGTTCGTTGCTCCAGAGCCTTTCCGTTCACCTTCACACTCCAGGGCCAGACTACACTCCAGATTACGGTGGTCAGTCCAGATGAGGAAAGGGTGTTGAGCCCCCTCAATCCAATGTCTCCACACCTTCAGAGCTTCAGAGCATCAGATGACAGTCATATGACATGTTTAACGACAAAACAGACAGACACAAACGAAAAGGAAAAATGGATTGGTGGCAGCTTGTAGGCTGGCGACGACGACCGCCGAGCATCGCCCGAACAGGGAGAGGAGCCACCTTCGGTGCAGAACGAGCAATACGGATGTCTATTGTGGGTGGGGTAAGATTCTCAAAACCAAATGAAAAGGGCTCCCGAGTGGCGCAGCAATAGACTTTATAAACTGGTTACCAACATAATTAGAAGAGTATAAAAAAAATGTTTGGGTCATACCCGTGGTATATGGTCTGATATACCATGGCTTTCAACCAATCAGCATTCAGGGTTCGAACCAAGTTTATAAATATAAATAAATCTCCTTTGCACATGTGCATAACTATAGATAAATCCGACAGGACAGTTTGAGAGATGAAAGTTTCTTGGTGTCCACATCACCTACGAGCTATCATGGTCCAAACACACCAGGACAGTTGTGAACAGGGCACGACAACACCTTTTTCCCCTCAGGAGACTGAAAAGATTTGGCATGGGTCCCAAGATTCTCAAAAAGTTATACAGCTGCACCATCGAGAGCATCCTAACCAGTTGCAACACCTCCTGGTATAGCAACTACTCGGTATCTGACCGTAAGGCACTATAGAGAGTAGTGCGTACGACCCGGTACATCACTGGGGCCAACCTTCCTGCCATTCAGAACCTATATACTAGGCAGGGTCAGAGGAAAGCCCGAAAAATTGTCAAAGACTCACCCAAGTCATAAACTGTTCTCTCTGCTACGGCACGGCAAGCGGTACCGGAGCGCCAAGTCTAGGACCAAAAGGCTCTTTAATAGCTTCTACCCCCAAGCCATAAGACTGCTGGACAATTAATCAAATGGCCGCTGGACTATTTACGTTGACCCCGCCCCCCCCATTTGTTTTTACACTGATGCTACTGTTTATTATCTATGCATAGCCACTTTACCCCTACCTACATGTATAAATGACCTTGACTAACCTGTACCTCCTCACATTGACTCGGTACCGGTACCCCCTGTATATAGCCTCGTTTGTACTTTAGCTTATTTGGTAAATATTTTCTGAACTCTTTCTTGAACTGCATTGTTGGTTAAGGGCTTGTAAAGTAAGCATTTCACAGTAAGGTCCACTACACCT